>NC_070639.1:5872015-5939515 GCF_947347685.1 Pleuronectes platessa
CTGTTGATCCCTTTACTGATTCTTTAGAGGACATTGATTCTAGCTTTAATGAATTTTGGGGACTTGAAGAAATTCCTGAAGAGCCATTCAGTGGCGTAGATATAGTTATACCAGTGGGAACCACAGCGCCGGCAACGACCACCACGGCTGCGGCAACGGCTGCGGCGACGACCACCACAGGTGCAGCGACGACCACCGCGGCTGCAGCGACGACCACCGCGGCTGCAGCGACGACCACCACAGGTGCAGCAACGACCACCACGACTGCAGCAACGACCACCACGGCTGCAGCAACGACCACCACAGGTGCAGCGACGACCACCACGACTGCAGCGACGACCACCACGGCTGCAGCAACGACCACCACAGGTGCAGCAACGACCACCACGACTGCAGCAACGACCACCACGGCTGCAGCAACGACCACCACAGGTGCAGCAACGACCACCGCGGCTGCAGCGACGACCACCACAGGTGCAGCGACGACCACCACGACTGCAGCAACGACCACCGCGGCTGCAGCGACGACCACCACAGGTGCAGCAACGACCACCACGACTGCAGCAACGACCACCACGACTGCGGCAACGACCACCGCGGCTGCAGCGACGACCACCACGACTGCAGCAACGACCACCGCGGCTGCAGCGACGACCACCACAGGTGCAGCGACGACCACCGCGGCTGCAGCGACGACCACCGCGGCTGCAGCGACGACCACCACGACTGCAGCGACGACCACCGCGGCTGCAGCGACGACCACCACGACTGCAGCAACGACCACCACAGGTGCAGCAACGACCACCACGACTGCGGCGACGACCACCGCGGCTGCGGCGACGACCACCGCGGCTGCGGCGACGACCACCGCGACTGCAGCAACGACCAACACAGGTGCAGCAACGACCACCACGACTGCAGCGACGACCACCGCGGCTGCAGCGACGACCACCACGACTGCAGCAACGACCACCACAGGTGCAGCAACGACCACCACGACTGCGGCGACGACCACCGCGGCTGCGGCGACGACCACCGCGGCTGCAGCGACGACCACCGCGGCTGCAGCGACGACCACCGCGGCGACCGCCGCGCCAACGACTGCAGCGACGACCGCCACGGCTCCAGCGACGACAGCCGCGCCGACGACTGCAGCGACGACCGCCACGGCTCCAGCGACGACCGCCACGGCTGCAGCGACGACAGCCGCGCCGACGACTGCAGCGACGACCGCCACGGCTCCAGCGACGACCGCCACGGCTGCAGCGACGACCGCCGCGCCAACGGCTGCAGTGACGACCGCCACGGCTGCAGCGACGACAGCCGCGCCGACGACTGCAGTGACGACCGCCGCGCCGACGACTGCAGCGACGACCGCCACGGCTGCAGCGACGACAGCCGTGCCGACGACTGCAGCCACGACCGCCACGGCTCCAGCGACGACAGCCGCGCCGACGACTGCAGCGACGACCGCCGCGCCGACGACTGCAGCCACGACCGCCACGGCTCCAGCGACGACCGCCGCGCCAACGACTGCAGCCACGACCGCCACGGCTCCAGCGACGACCGCCACGGCTGCAGCGACGACAGCCGCGCCGACGACTGCAGTGACGACCGCCGCGCCGACGACTGCAGCGACGACCGCCACGGCTCCAGCGACGACCGCCACGGCTGCAGCGACGACAGCCGTGCCGACGACTGCAGCCACGACCGCCACGGCTCCAGCGACGACCGCCGCGCCAACGACTGCAGCCACGACCGCCACGGCTCCAGCGACGACCGCCGCGCCAACGACTGCAGCCACGACCGCCACGGCTGCAGTGACGACCGCCGCGCCAACGACTGCAGCGACGACCGCCACAGCTGCAGTGACGACCGCCGTGCCAACGACTGCAGCCACGACCGCCACGGCTCCAGCGACGACCGCCGCGCTAACGACTGCAGCGACGACCGCCACGGCTGCAGTGACGACCGCCGCGCCGACGACTGCAGCGACGACCGCCACGGCTGCAGTGACGACCGCCGCGCCAACGACTGCAGCGACGACCGCCACGGCTCCAGCGACGACCGCCGCGCCAACGACTGCAGCGACGACCGCCGCGCCAACGACTGCAGCGACGACCGCCACGGCAACGACTGCAGCCACGACCGCCACGGCTCCAGCGACGACCGCCGCGGCTCCAGCGACGACCGCCGCGCCAACGACTGCAGCGACGACCGCCACGGCTGCAGTGACGACCGCCGCGCCAACGACTGCAGCGACAACCGCCACGGCTCCAGCGACGACCGCCGCGGCTCCAGCGACGACCGCCACGACTGCAGCCACGACCGCCGCGCCAACGACTGCAGCCACAACCGCCGCGGCTCCAGCGACGACCGCCGCGCCAACGACTGCAGCGACAACCGCCACGGCTGCAGTGACGACCGCCGCGCCAACGACTGCAGCGACGACCGCCACGGCTGCAGTGACGACCGCCGCGCCGACGACTGCAGCGACGACCGCCACGGCTGCAGTGACGACCGCCGCGCCAACGACTGCAGCCACGACCGCCACGGCTCCAGCGACGACAGCCGCGCCGACGACTGCAGCGACGACCGCCACGGCTCCAGCGACGACCGCCGCGCCAACGACTGCAGCCACGACCGCCGCGCCAACGACTGCAGCGACGACCGCCACGGCTGCAGTGACGACCGCCGCGCCAACGACTGCAGCCACGACCGCCACGGCTCCAGCGACGACCGCCGCGCCAACGACTGCAGCGACGACCGCCACGGCTGCAGCGACGACAGCCGCGCCGACGACTGCAGTGACGACCGCCGCGCCGACGACTGCAGCGACGACCGCCACGGCTCCAGCGACGACCGCCACGGCTGCAGCGACGACAGCCGCGCCGACGACTGCAGTGACGACCGCCGCGCCGACGACTGCAGCGACGACCGCCACGGCTCCAGCGACGACCGCCACGGCTCCAGCGACGACAGCCGCGCCGACGACTGCAGCCACGACCGCCACGGCTGCAGCGACGACCGCCGCGCCGACGACTGCAGCCACGACCGCCACGGCTCCAGCGACGACCGCCGCGCCAACGACTGCAGCGACGACCGCCACAGCTGCAGTGACGACCGCCGTGCCAACGACTGCAGCGACGACCGCCACAGCTGCAGTGACGACCGCCGCGCCAACGACTGCAGCGACGACCGCCACAGCTGCAGTGACGACCGCCGTGCCAACGACTGCAGCCACGACCGCCACGGCTCCAGCGACGACCGCCGCGCTAACGACTGCAGCGACGACCGCCACGGCTGCAGTGACGACCGCCGCGCCGACGACTGCAGCGACGACCGCCACGGCTGCAGTGACGACCGCCGCGCCGACGACTGCAGCGACGACCGCCACGGCTGCAGTGACGACCGCCGCGCCAACGACTGCAGCGACGACCGCCACGGCTCCAGCGACGACCGCCGCGCCAACGACTGCAGCGACGACCGCCGCGCCAACGACTGCAGCGACGACCGCCACGGCTGCAGTGACGACCGCCACGGCTGCAGTGACGACCGCCGCGCCGACGACTGCAGCCACAACCGCCACGGCTCCAGCGACGACCTGACAAATCTAAAAAAACTCCAATATTGTAATATTGACCTGTTTTGAGTGCCCCGCCCCCCCTCTCACTGCCCCCCCCCTCTCCCCAACAACCCACCTCCCCCCTCCCCTCTCACTGTCCCGCCCCCGACACACACACACACACACACATACACACACAGACACACACATCTTAAATCTCCCCTTAGCATATTTAAGGTTGTTAAAATCATTTTAAGTCACTGTCCTACACATATATTTCTGTATCCGTTTGTGTTTCTTCATTAAAGCTACAAGTTTCAAACTACTACACCTTCTGATAAAGATGTACATTATTTAAATACATGCATTAGATATGTGTGTATACACTATAATTGTATGTGTATATTTATTCATACAGGGCATATATTCTGAGTGCGCGCACACACACACACACACACACACAGACACACACAGACACACACAGACAAAGGGATCGTGTCTGCTGACCGTGCAGCCCCAGCAGTACAAGTTAACTAATAAAGAACTCTGAAACTACTTATAACATTGCCCACGAGTATATTCTGAGTAGGGGCTGCAAGGAGAAGTTGGCTGAGCTTGAGACAATTGAAAAGGAGATCGTGGCCTAGGCAGCAGGTTTATGTTGGGTTGGGATGTTTAATTTTCTTTTCTGGACATTTTTTTTGGAACATACTTTTTTCTCTATGCTGAAAGAATGGTTTATTGAACTCATACTTGGTAACTGTTTGACAAACAAAAGCGTCCTTATTGACTAGAAGGCTCAGTTATTTCTGATTCTCTTTGTTACTATTTTGGACCTGTTTGGATTTCCAACTGCTGTAAGTCCAGGGATACAGTCTTTGCCTCAGTGCAGGGCCAGCTAGCTGTCGCCTGTAGTCCTTCTCAACCAGGTCTACAGACCTACGCACACACAGTTCTGTGTATTGTTATGTTCAGTCATTGTTATGTTGAACGGGAATACATTTACTTTGCAAGTAATTCTGGGACTTATTTCTTCTTTCATAGTTATTTTTCTTTTTTGCCAGTATGGCTGTGAAATAAGTCTTAAATTCTATTCAAAGTGGTCTTAAATTTTACTTGTTAAAACCTGTAGGAACCCTGTAATCAAATATTGCACAGTTTAAATATCCCCAAACAATTTACACAGACACTTATTAACAGACATCACAATAATTATATATGTCAACAAACTGTATATACATTACTCTGTATAATGCTCTGTCATCTCCAGAGGTTGTACACAGCTGTCTATAAGCAACTGGACTTGCTTTATTTATTGGCAGTGGTGGAGGAAGTACTGAAGTTTAGTACTTAAGTAAAAGTACAAGTACCCAGGAAAATATATACTTAAGTAAAAGTAAAAGTACTACATCAACAATCCTACTTAAGTAAAAGTAAAAAGTACTTACTTTTAAATTTACTTTAAGTATTAAAGTAAAAGTACTCACGCAATTGGTTGTCTCTCAATGTCTAGGCTGTGCCATTTTGATAAAGAATGCAGATATAGCTACTGGTAATACTCATGCCACTACAGATGTCACTACTAGTAATAATTACAAGCGACATTTGTTTATTGGAATGGTTGGTGTACTTATTGTGCTTACCCTCTGTAATACCGATCACACTCTATCTTACAATTGAGTGGATGACAAGTTATCTACCAGGGATTATCTGCAAAGTTAATACCATTAAGCCAAACCAATAAAGACAACATGTTATACCTTTAAATCTTTTATTTATTGTAAACGTGTAAAAAATGGAAACATGGAACATGAAAAACAACTGTAAAACTGGTCAGAACAAGGCAGATCTTAGAAATGAGAAATTTATAATGAAGGACTTTGAAATGAAAATTTGACCATTGGTCAGGCAGCCAAAATATTCATCTTCTGAATATTTTTGAAATGGTTTAGACGGAAGGAGAAATGTTATACTTTTATTTTGAAAAGGTAGTTCCTGAAAACGAAAAAGTTCGCTAAATCAGTGTTGCCAATTTAGCGACATTGTCGCTAAATCTGGCCACTTTCCAAAACCTCATGGCGACTAGCGACAAATCTAGCGACTTTTTCTGGTGATATAAGAGACTTTCTGGTGTTTTGGAGACTGACGTGAAAGCACGTATCGTTCTGCAGTGACTGTCCTCAACGAGCAGAGGGTGCTGCCGTGAGCCCCTCCGCCGACCCAACGCACTCAAAGGCGCCCAGTCTCCCAGTAGCCTTGCGCAGCAGTCCCAGCTGCAGTCAGAGCAGAGAGGAGACCCAGGCTCCGCTTCCTCCAGACTGCAATTGAATCGCGCATGCGCAGAACCACCGCTGATCCTGCCCTGGCTTACAGAGCGGGATGTACACTTTTAGATTAGATTAGATTCAACTTTATTGTCATTGCACAGTACAAGTACATATACAACGAAATGCGGTTTAGCATCTAACCAGAAGTGCAAAAAAAATGGCAGTTAAAGTGCAGAGATGGAATAAATATGAAGTACAGTTAGAAATATACATGGAAATATGAATGGAATATGAACAGTATTAAGAGGTAAGGTATGATATGACGGTTTTGTAAGCACCAGCCATGCTGGTGTAAACATGGTCCAAAGTCTTGACTCCTCTCGTTGCACAGGAGACATGTTGGTGGAATTTGGGGAGTACAGTCTTCAGGCTGGAGTGGTTGAAGTCACCCGAAACAATAAAGGCTGCCTCCGGGTGTGAAGTCTGTCGTTTTCTAATGGAAGCATGCAGTTCTTTGATTGCCAGCTTAGCATTAGCATCGGGGGGGGACGTAGGCTGCAGTGACAACAGTCGATGTAAACTCTCTGGGCTGATAGAACGGTCTGCACTTAACCATGAGATATTCCAGGTTAGGAGAGCAGTGACTCTCAATGATGACTGTGTTCATGCACCAAGCTTTGTTCACATAGATCAGGGGTGTCAAAACTTTTTATCCTGAGGGCCACATATTGAAAAAAATACGAAGGTCCGGGCCACTCACGGCGCTACGCCCCCCGGCCCTGGAGCGGACTGTTGACAGTTGGGGGGGGGGGGGGGGGTGGCTGCATTCTGAGGGACAGCTGCAATACAGTGGGCCATAGTCCATCACATTACCTTTCATTTAGCTGACGCTTTTATCCAAAGCAACTTACAATAAGTGCATTCAAGAGTACAAACCCAGAACAACATGAATCAAGAAAGTACAATATATTCAAAATTAGAGCTAAACTACAAAGAGCTATAAGTAAGTGCCATTAAAGTACTATTAAATTGTTAGTTTGAAAATAAAAAAATTATAATTTTTTTTTTTAAATTTTTTTTTAGGCGGGCCAATTTAAAATGGATGGCGGGCCGCAGATGGCCCGCGGGCCGTAGTTTGGACACCCCTGACATAGATGCACAGTCCCCCACCTCTGGTCTTACCGGAGTCATCAGCTGTCCGCCCGGAGGAGGTAGCGCCACGTTAGCTCGACGGCGCTATCGGGGACGCTGCTGTTGAGCCATGTTTCTGTGAAAATCATGATGTTGCATTCCATCATCCATTTGTGTGTGGTGATCCGCAGCCGCAGCTCATCCATTTTGTTCGCCAGAGACCGAACATTGGCGAGGAAAAGGCTCGGTAGAGATAGCCGGTGAGGAGTTAGCTTTAGCTTAGCCCACCTCTCGTCCCCCGTATTTGTTTACGATCTCGACGCCGCCTGTGAGAACTTCAGCTCGGCGACGCCTGGTTTGTAGCCTCGGTAGCTCTGACGATCCCGGGAATGAGCCTTGGACCATCGAAAAAGTGGGTAGATGAACAAGATCCGATGTCTAAAAGATCCTGTCGGCTGTAGACAGTAATCGCAAGACTGTTCTGAGTGAACAGACTTGAAATGAGTAGGCAGATAATAACTATTTTGCTAAATCTGGGGAGACGCTGAGCCTCGCGTTGAGCACGCTGTATCTTCACAGTCACTGGAAAACATGAGTCATTAGTCATTGAAATCAGTCTCTTCACTGAACCTTGTGTATTTTTCTGTGACCACCACATAGACTTTGAGAGAATAGTTAAATGTCAACGGAGCTGATTGATCGACTCGTAGTTTTTCCCCTTGGGAATAAGGTGTTTTTATTTTATTCTCATTTTGTATTATATTCAGTGTGATTTCATACTCTACTGCAGTGCTTCCCCCCCCTTTTTTTGTCACAAATACAGTACTTGCACTTCTAATTTAGTTTTGTTAATTCATATATCCTTATCGTATCAGCTCTGTGTGTAGTCTGTATTCAAACACTTTGCACTAATGTTGTGGTCCAAGCAAAACTTGAAACCCATTATTCTGGGGTGTCTCTCAGTGCTGTATATTATTCAGCCTGGAGTGTGGACACTGTTTTGGGTGTCTTAGTTGTTACTGTGATCTACCTGCTAAACTAGGATTTGGACTAGGTTAAGTATGCCCAGTGATTTCTTTTGGGATAGTTTTTTCCTGTAGTTCGGGGACAGGATAGGGGAGGGTAAGCGCTGCTGTTTACATTTTTCGTGTTTCATTTTCCTTTTGTTGGATGATTGGAATCTAGGTTTATTTTCTCAAACAACTGCCTGCATTTAGATTAATTCCCCCGCATTCAGCACCTGCTATTTAATCACTTTCCGGCTTTGTGGCTCCCATGTCTAGTTCACTTAAACTTACTACTTGGAATGTCCAGGGACTGGGCCATGTAATTAAAAGGAAGAAGATTTTAACATATTTGAAAAAACAAAAATCTGATATAGCATTACTTCAGGAAACCAGGCTGTCTGATACAGAACATTTGAAACTTAAGAGGGACTGGGTAGGCAAAGTTTACTTTTCCTCCCATTCACAGAATAAAAAAGGTACAGCCATTCTTATAAATAAGAACCTTCCCTTCATCTTGGAACATGAAGAAAACGACTCAGAGGGGACTTTTTACACTCTATCCAGACTTGCTGTATAGACTCTATTGTCTTATCAGACCACGCTCCGGTACATCTATGCATTAACCCATTATTTACCATTCCTGGAACTCCCACTTGTAGATTCAACACGTCATTTTTAAATAGTGACTCATTTCGCGTTTTTGTCCGGAACCACTTATCACAATTCTGGCTCGACAATAAAAGCTCTCTAGTGTCCTCTGCTACGATCTGGGATGCAGCTAAAGCCACTTTACGTGGTCACCTTATATCCTACAGCTCTCATCAGAAAAAAGCTTTAGAGGAAGACAGAAAGAATCTTGAAAAAGAATTGACTAGGCTGGAGCAGATACATAAACAGTCACCTACTCTAGCAAACTTAAAGGCGCTAGTCGCTGTTAAGACTGCACTTAACTTGGATCATACTCGTCATGTTCAGAAATTGTTACTTTACACTAAAAAGAAATATTATGAATTTGGCAATAAGTCCAGTCGCCTGCTTGCCCACCAACTGAAAAATCTAAATAATGATCGCTCAATTAATATGATAAGAACACAGAATGGGGATGTCACATATGATCCAACGATTGTCAATAGTACTTTCCGGGATTTTTATAAATCCCTGTATAGTACAGATAAGGCTGCCGGGGCTGTTATTGCTTCATATTTGAACAATATCCCTTTACCTACTATTGCGGGGGAGGATGGCTCCAGCTTAGACACATTCAGTGCCTTGTCAGGTTATAAGATCAACTTGGGGAAGTCGGTTGTTACACCCTTTAATATCCCCCAGGATATGTCTATACAATCTCCTTTCCAAGTGTCCAGGAGGGGTTTTAAATATTTAGGTATCTTTGTCACCCCTGATTTAAATAATCTGTTTGAAACTAATTACTCACCTCTAATTCTAAGGGTTGAGAATGATCTGACAAAATGGGCCTCCCTACCAACTTCTTTCCTCGGGAGAATCAACACTATAAAAATGAATATTCTTCCTCGATTGAACTATTTATTTCAAAATCTCCCGTGCTATCTGACCTCGGTCTTTTTTAAGTCTCTGAATTCTCATATATCTCGCTATATTTGGAACAATAAACACCCAAGAGTTAGTTCTCTACACTTACTAAGCCAAAGGATCTCGGAGGCTTGTCCCTGCCTTCTCTACAACTATACTATTGGTCAGCACAATTTAAAATGATGTCAGATTGGTTTTTGAATAGGAAAGATTCCTTATGGTTGGGTCTTGAATCTCAATCTTGTTATCCCAGAAAACTTACTTCCCTTCCCTTCATCAATAATATAGATCATTTAAATCATCTCAAGAATAACTTTATTGTTTATAATACACTACTAGTTTGGCGAGACGTGAGGAAATACCAGAATATTCCTCCTGTCTTCTCTTTCCGATCTCCCCTGGCTCTGAATCCAGATTTACCAGCACAGATTAGGAGTATTGGTCTGATGGAGTGGGCATCTAAGGGCTTATCTAACTTTATGGACCTGTTGGACTCCGACTCTGTTAAACCATTTGAGCAAATCAGGGCTGATTTTAATATTCCTCACAAAGACTTGTACAAGTATCTCCAAATTCTTCAATTAATAAGGTCCCTTCTGAGGACAGGCAAGATTCGCATGGGACTGTCAGAGTTGAAAAACACAATAATTTTGGTTAAGTCTCCCAAAAAACTGATATCAAAGATTTATGTTTCACTACTTTATTTTGAATCTTCAGGTTATGACTCTTTGAAGCCGTTATGGGAGCGCGACCTGGAGGTGACGTTTAATCCTATAGACTGGGACATGATCTGTAGTGGGGTTTTCCCTAAATGTACCTCAATCTCCATACATGAACAGATTTTTTTTTTTTTTTAGAACCTATTACACACCTGTTCGCCTCCAGAGACTGTTCCCTGACACCTCTAACCTATGTTATAAATGTAAAATACATAAAGGTATGTTTATTCACTTGTTTTGGTCATGCGACCGTATCCAGACTTTCTGGAAGGGGGTACACTCTGTAATTCCGGAGGTCAGGGTAAAATATTTTTGCTGACTTCTTCTTTCTGTCTCCTCAGTCATACCCTAGACAATCTCTTTGATAAGGACACCAAATCTTTGTTGATAATTCTTTTATTTCTGGCTAAAAAATGTATTTTGCTGAGGTGGTCAACTCCCCAGGTCCCTACAGTCGACATGTGGACATCACAGATTTCTGCTCTTTTTCCTATTGAGAAGTTGACTCATGATCTGAACCACAAATCAGTCAAGTTTTGGAGGATCTGGGAACCGGTGCATTCCTTCTTACAGAAACCATAACTCATAATCTTTTTGTGCAAGGGGAGGCCTGACTGCCTTTTTATTTTATTTAGTTTCATTCTATTTATTTTATACACGCTATTCACTTGCCTGTCTCCTGTCATCCTGCTGATTGTGTATGTATGTATGTTTGTGTATACATGGATGTATATGTGTGTGTATATATATATATATATATACACATGTGTAAAGATATATATTGCAGTGCTCACTGTTAGTTTGGGGTGGGACTTTTTTGTTTTGTTAGTTTTGTTGTCTGTTTTGATTTTCTAATGTTTGTACTCATAAAACGGTAAATAACCAATAAAAAGAGTAGAAAAAAAAGAAATCAGTCTTTTCATCGATGCAGAGTTCACATCTCTCGTGTGGAACGTGGTGAAACTGAACGCTTTCAGGGCCCTGAAAACTAAACCAAACTTAAGAAGAAAAAATAAATAACTTGCTCCGCCAGAGTATCTCTTTTGGACCATTTTGCCGGTCCCAAGCCCGGATAAAGGAGGAGGGTTGGACTTAGAGCTAGAAGTTACACCCCACATAACAGCCTTTTGATTAAATTTGATATTCTAACTTTAACAATACAGGACAAAATTGATTTATGTATGTGGGTCTAGATACAGCATTAAAGTCATGAAGTTATTTTGAGTAGTGATGGCCTATTTCAATGGCAAGATAAAAAAAAAAGAATCAACAGAAGAATACGGAAGCGTATTGCATTCACTTTTATTTTTTATTTTTTGGAGCATTTATCTCGGAATTTCCGAGATAATTATCTCAGAAAAACAGAATACATTTTTTGTGAAGTGAATGTAATACGCTTCTATAGAAGAAAGCTCATATTTAGTTCTAAACATATTAAGGGTGTTTTTTTCTCACTTTCTGTACGTCCTATAGCGATTACATTATGCAAATTATGAGATGACGTCATTTAGTTGCATCTAGCGACTTTTAGGACAGCCAATAGCTACTTTCCTTACTGAGGAGTTGGCAACACTGCGCTAAATGGCAGGTGTGCCTCGTTGTTGCATGAAAAAGCATTACTTTTAGTTGTTTAGCACCTGGCTGATAAAGGCACAAGGTTTGTTTGTTATTTCGTTACTAGTCATTATTATAAACATAATTCTAAGCGTCTTATGCGGTGTAAGGACACGTGTGTGTGTGTGTGTCTGTGTGTGTGTGCGTTTAAACTTCCAAAACAGCAACACAATCCATATTTCCCGAAACTGTGTTCATAAAATGTAACGAGTAACGACACATATTGTAGAAACGTAGTGGAGTAAAAGTATAGATAATAGCTGCAAAATGTAACGGAGTAAAAGCAAAAAGTATGCACTATTATTTTTTACTTAAGTAAAGTACAGTTAAGTAAAAATTTACTTAAGTACAGTAACAAAGTAAAAATACCTCGTTACATTCCACCACTGGTTATTGGAGACGTTTCACTTTTCATTTAAGAGGCGACTTCAGTACGTTGCCTGGATACACAATCTGTTCAGTTGTGTTCTTCCCCGTCATCCGGAAGCAGAAGAAGTGTGGCTGGGTTCCAAAAATCAACAGCGTTTCACTGTGATGTTGGGCATGTCAAGAAGAACAGTGTGATACCACAACCAGTGAGCAGCAGAGAGATGTGAGGTCTTCTATTCTAAATGAATGAGAGACGCAGATTGAAGAACAAGGAGTGTCAAGTCAAAGTAAACTGTCTTGTAAGGACAGCTTTTACACAGGCGGCCACTGCACGTAAACAACGTGGAAGGCCAGCTGCCACCAGATCAAGTTTGGCGGAGAAGTAGGCGACAGGGAGAAATTTGACACCATGAGACTGAAGGAGGACGGAAGTCCTTCAGCGGTCTCTCTCATCCACAGCCTGAACAAAAGGTTTGTCAGGGTTAGGGAGAGCAAGAGTGGGAGATGGCTGCAGCGTCTTCTTCAGTGTGACAAACACCTCGTCTGCCTCTGGAGTCCAAACGACATTTTCCATGGTACAGAGCTCCTAAAGGGGCTTCAAGAAGAGCAAAGTCAGGAGTGAACGTTCTACAGAAAGAGCATGTGGCGATGAATGACATGGTCCAACACCTTAGACACTGGTCAGTGGAATTTACCATAACAGTACTTATTTAATAAATAGACTAAGATTAAAATGCATAATATCTGCAATAAAGCTTTTCAAACATGCACTGAACTCCAGATAACCTTACATTTTCCAGAGGGGCTCCAGACTTTCCCAGGAGATTCTCAGTCGTCTAATTAAAACTCTGTACGAGCGATGTGAGAGATGGATTTGCCCCTGCATGTCAATACTGAACATCCCTCTCATCCCTCTCCTGAACACCACTCGGATTTCCAGGTTGTTGTGAAAGTTCACGTATGAAAACACAAAGTTAGATATTTTCCCAGTATTTCGCTCAATATTTATGCTTTCACTGTTCAAACATGAAATATGGGGAGAGAATGGGGAAGACATTTCTGTACAATGGGAGGACGTGCAGTGCTGTGCATGCTCATAAAATCTATAGTATAAAATGGCAGCAACAATCTTACATGCTGCAATGTTCCATTCCAAACGAGTGAAAACATTGTTGGCACAGTGTGTGCCAACAATGTTTTTGTTTCCATTTAAACAAAATAAGGCGTCTGGCCAGTAGAGTAGTAAAGGCCAGTACCCGGCGTTTCGATGCAGGGAGGCAAAGTGTCATAAGTGGAGGCAGGCCAAACAGGGCCGTGTAAGGCTCAGGGTTAAGATCCACTTCAAGCACTGTTGAAAGTGTATCAAAAATTTGGCACCAAAAGCTGGTAAGAATCGAACAGGACCAAAACATATGTGTGTGATTAGCAGGCGACTGCTTACATCTATTACAACTGTCACTGGTGCCTGGGTAAATCCTAGCCAATCGTACGTTTGTGTAGTGCACTCTGAAAAGAACTTTACACTGTAATAAGCTGTTCCTGGCACATATAGAGGACGTGTGAACTAGCTTAAGGATTTGGTCCCATTGGTCGTCTGAAACTGGAACTCCTATCTCCTGCTTCCAGGTCTGCTTCAGACGAGCCGTTTGGTCAGGGTTGAGGGAGTCAATAGAATTGTAAATCACAGAAATGGAGCGCTTTTGAGCGGGATCAAGGGCGAGCAAAGAGTCAATCAGAGACCCGGGCGGGTGGTTGGGGAAGTGTGGATAGGCAGTTTGGACAAAATGCCTGACTTGAAGGAAACGAAAAAAATGAGAGTGAGGTAATTCAAACCTGGCTGCGAGCTCTGTAAAATCAGTAAATGTATTTTCTTTGTAAAGGTCTTTAACATATAATAAACCTTTGTTTCGCCAGATAGTAAAGGTAGGGTCAGATGAGGAGGGAGAGAATAGATGGTTTTTAACAACCGGGGCTAAAGTTGAAGGTTCATTCAAGCCATAATGTTTACGAAATTGATTCCAGATTTTCAGCGAGTTAGTAACAACAGGGTTCTGTGAGATGTTATGGATCTTGAGGGGGAGCCGCGCGGTAAGGAGGGACGGTAAGGAAAACTTTGAGGACCGTAGTTCTGTCAGAGCCCATGATGGGCCTGGGTCGGCTCCTCTGTCAAGCCAATGACCGATTTTATTAATATTGCATGCCCAGTAGTATTGGATAGGATTGGGCAGTGCAAGACCGCCCTGCTTTTTGGAGAGTTGTAGAACAGCTTTTCTAGTACGGGGCGGCTTATTCAACCACAGAAACGACGAAATTGTCTGGTCCAGTTGCTTAAAGAAGGACCGTCCAATAAAGATCGGAATGTGTTGGAACAAATAAAGAAATTTGGGGAGAATCACCATCTTAACCAGATTAACTCTGCCAGTTAGGGAGAGAGGGAGGGAGGACCAACGAGTCAGATCTAGCTTGCACTTGTCAAGGAGAGGGCGACATTTTTTATTAAAAAGGTCCTTGAAAGATGCAGTCACAAATATGCCGAGATATCGAAACCCCTCTGAAACAACTCTAAATGGGAAAGAGGATGGCGGCATCTTCTTAGACAGTTCATTTATTGGAAGAAGTTCACTTTTATTAAAATTTAACTTGTAACCAGAGTATCTGCCAAATTGGGTTAAAATGTCTGAGATAACAGGGACGGAGGAGGCTGGGTTAGACACATATAATAACAAATCGTCGGCATAAAGGGACAGCTTGTCGGTGACATCATTTCTGGTGATGCCCTCAACTCGCCCCTCCCCCCGAAGCAAGATCGCCAACGGCTCGATAGCCAGAGCAAATAGGAGGGGGGAGAGGGGGCATCCCTGTCTGGTGCCCCGACAGAGGGGAAAAGGGGGCGACCTCAAACCGTTTGTAAGGATATGGGCAGTTGGAGAGTCATAAAGCAGTCTAATCCATGCAATAAAGTCGGAGCCGAAACCAAATTTAGACAGGACGCAGTACAGATACTTCCACTCAACCCTGTCAAACGCTTTCTCAGCGTCTAAAGAAATTACCACCTCAGGTGTGACAGGATTGGGGGAGCCAATAATGTTGAGAGGTCTCCTGGTGTTGGACGAAGAGCTCCTTCCGGCCATGAACCCAGTCTGGTCTGTAGAAATTAGGGTAGGTAGGGCTTGCTGCAGACGAGTGGCTAGAACCTTGGCAAGAATCTTTTGGTCCACATTTAAAAGTGAGATGGGCCTATAGTTACTACATTCAAGGGGTTCCTTGTCATTTTTTAATAAAAGAGAGATGTTGGCTTCTGATAGGGTTGGAGGCAATCTCCCACTATTAAAGGATTCGTTGTAGACATTAACCAAATGTGGGATTATTAGGGTTGAATATGTTTTGTAGAATTCTACTACAAACCCATCTGGGCCAGGGGATTTGCCGTTCTGTAGCTGCCCAATTGCCTCCCGCACTTCCGCCGCTGCAATCGGAGCGCCCAGTTTATCAGCCAGATTGCCATCAACTTTGGGATATGAGAGATCCTCCAGAGGATTGGGGTTCTTCCAGATTTCAGGCGAATACTCTGAAGTATACAGGTCAGAATAGAAATTCAAAAACGCATCATTAATCAATTTGGGGTCGGTGACTGCCGACCCCGATGGTAATTTTATCCTAGGGATCAGTCTCGAAAGAGCTGCGGTTCTAGCTTGATGGGCAAGAAGTTTGCCCGCCCTATCTCCCATTTCGAAATAGCGTTGCTTTTTTTTAAACAATTGTGTTTCAACCTTGGATGTTGACAGGCGGTCAAACTCAGCCTGGAGTTTAAGTCGTTGGTCATAAAGGGAGGGAGTAGGGGCGGCGGCATGTTGTGTGTCGATACTAACTAGTTGCTCCGAGAGCCAGACCACCCATTCCACGTCCGTTTTTTTCTGCCGAGAGGCAAACGAGATTGCCTGTCCCCTCAGATAAGCTTTACACGCCTCCCAAAGAGTGCTTTTTGTAATGTCTGGGGTGTCATTCGTCTGAAAAAAATTAGTTATTTCCTCCTGAATTTTTTTTTAAAAACGTGAGTTATTCAATAAAAAGTGAGAAAGTTTCCACTGAGAATGTGGAGGACGGTGGTTTGGAAAGTTTATGACAGCGGACGTAGGAGCATGGTCCGAGATCACTATACTGTGATACTCCCCAGAGTTGACCCAATGCAGTAGCCTGTTATCGGCAAGAAAAAAATCGATTCTAGAATATGTACGATGGACATGGGAGAAGAATGAAAAGGCCTTAGTGGTTGGATTAAGAGATCTCCAAGGATCACACAGACCAAGCTGGTTCATAAAAGATTGGGGCCTAGCGGAGGACTTATCTACAACAGGATCTTGAATAAGGTTGAAATCACCACCTATAATAGGGTAATGACTGTCCATGTCCGGGAGAGAAGAGAAAAGATGGGTTATGAATTTGTCATCATCCCACACAGGGGCATAGACACTCACTAAGATAACTGGGATGTCAAACAGCCTGCTTGAAACAGCCACAAAACGGCCATTGGGATCTTCAACTGATTTTGTTGGTTCAAACGTTATATTTTTACTTATAATGATGGCCGCACCTCTCGCCCTCGCAGAAAATTTGGAATGAAACACGTGACTCATCCAAGGTCTTTTAATACGTGAAATCTCAGAGGTCTTAAGGTGAGTTTCTTGAAGGAAATAAATATCCCCTTTGAGCTGTTTCAAGTGTGAGATCACCCTGCCCCTCTTGATTGTTCCATTGACTCCCCTAACGTTCCATGATACCAACCTGCAGCCATGATTTGGAGGAGTAGTTGTATTATGCATTACTCACCCTTTGTCAAGTGGAAATGTACGGTGGTGATGCCCTTGGGGGGGGGGGGGGGGGGGGGAAACAAAAAACAAAACAAACAAACACAAAAAGAAAAATGAAAAGAAAAAGAAAAGAAAAAAAACAAACATTCAAAACCCCTGTATAGCTTCCAGTTTCTTTATACTCACTTATCCCCATAACTTCTCCACTCCCGCTGGATTAAATGTAACCCAGATAATACAGAGGGTCCAACATTAACTCGAAAAAGTTTCAGTGCCTCCGATGTTATAAGGCATAAAACCAATTTACTCACACGTGGACACGAGCGTTTTAGACAAACGATCGTTTAGAGAAGGAGAGAGAGATAACAAAAACAAAATCAAAACAACCACACAGTATTATAGATAAAGCCGTGCGAGTTTTCCTGTTGTGTCGCCTCTACAGAACAGTAGGGGACGATATGACCCGGGAAGAAAAAACAAGGTTAGCGAGGCTGCATCTTCATATAACCAAAGAGAAAAATAAACCACATATTTATCCGGACACACTGTGATATAACAGACAACTTCGTATTAAATGTTTAACTAATATTACCCCTACTGGAAAATGAAAAGTGTAATCAGTGACTAACGGTTGTGACGTGGCTAATCAAAACAAACCGAGGTAGACTCCATACTCAGCATCAGGTGGAGATTTACAAATGGTGAAAAAGTCCCAGTGTTCAGAAAGCATCCTAAGACACTAGAAAGAGTTCACAGTCACTGTGTGTTGAATGTTATCGTGTCGAGACACTCTTACCGGCTGGGCGAGTCATCCCGAGGCCCGTGTCGGTAATGTTGTAAGCGTTAGCCGCTAGTGATTAGCCCGTTCAACGATTGCGGAGCCGATCCGGTGATGCAGCCTCAGGAGGCGGACTGGTTCCCCGCGAAGGCAACGGCCTCCTCGGCCGAGGAGAAACGTTTCTTAGAGCCATCTTTCTTGGTGATTTGAAGCTTTGCAGGGTAGAGCAGAGCCGGCCGGAGGCCCAGGTTGTACAACTTGGCCATGACCTCGTGGTAGACCGCCCGCTGCTCTAAAACGTCGGGGCAGTAATCCTCGTAGATGCGGACCGGCGAGTCGCGGTACTTCAGGTCGTTCCTCCGTTTGCGGGCCTCCCAGACTATAAGCTCCTTGGTCTGGTGCCGGTGAGGGCACACAATCACGGGTCTGGGCCGGTCTACCTGTCGCGGCTTAGCAGCTAGGGAGCGGTGGGCCCGGTCCAGCTCGGGTGGGGTTTGTAGCACCTGGTCTCCGAGTATCTCCATCAGGACGTCCGAGAAGAAGGACGTAGGTCGGGGACCTTCTATGGACTCAGGCAGGCCGACAATCCTGATGTTGTTGCGTCGGCTTCGTCCCTCCAGATCGATGTTTATGTTTTTGAGTTTAGCACAAGCCTCTGATAAGGTGGAGCATGATGCTTCAAGAGCTTGGATGCGTTCCTCAGTTAAATTAGCGTTGGACTCCTGACTCTCAATTCTTTCACCAAAGTCAGTCACTGTGGCCTGCACCGTGTCAAGTTTAGCTTCGAGAGAGGCAAACGCCGACCTGAGCTCAGCGGACAGCGCCGCCGATATGGACTGGCGGTGCTCCTCCAGTAAGCTAGTCAGAGCAGGCATGCTAATCTGGTTAGCCATGACGGACGAGTCGTCTTTCGCGGTTTCTCTCTCTTTAGCCAGCCTGGTTCCGGAGGCCATGAAGCGTGGAGGATTTTATTCCCTCTTTACTAGGGATTCGGGCCGGGTTTGGGTTGTGAAAAGTTAAGTTTTTAGAAGTCAGTGCGGGAGAGCGCGACACGTGCGTCTACTCCATTCCCCTCTCCACCGGAAGTCCCCTCGTATATCTTGACTGGTACATGCTGGTTACTACTATCTATTCCTCTAAGTAGTTGTACAAGGTACATACTCTCTTGAGTAGTAGCTGCTAGTGCCATGTACTCAGCTTCGCAGGTGGATAATGCCACCGTTGGCTGTTTTCTACTCTTCCAAGATATAACTGGACCATTCTCAGTTAAGCTGAAACAGTATCCACTTGTGCTTCTCCTATCATCTCTATCGGCTGCCCAATCAGCATCACTATATCCCTCCAGCTGTAGTAGGCTTCCCTCACATTTCTGATAGTGTAGTTCTTTATCTATAGTTCCCTTTAAATACCTCAGTAGGTGTTTTGCTGTAGCCCAATGCTGTTGTTTTGGTTCTGCTAGGTAATGAGATAATTTACTAACAACCCAGCTCAGGTCGGGTCTGGTACATGTCATAATGTATATCAAGCTGCCTATTATCTTTCTATATCCTGTTGAATCAATAACTTCACCCTCACTGTCAAAGTTTAACTTTTGCTCACATGGGGTGGATCTCGGTTTGCATTCGGACATTCCAAATTTTGATAATATCTTTTCTTTGTGTCTCTTTTGAGTCATTTTGATCTCTCCCTCACTCTGTCTGAAATCGATACCCAGGAAGTGTTTAAGTGGACCCATATCTTTCATCTTAAACCTTCTCTTCAACATTTCTTTTACATCATGGAGTAAGGTGTTGTTACTCGCTGCTATGATTAAGTCATCTACCCATACTAACAGAATCACTTTCTCATTCTCAGATTTTCTGCTGTAGACACAATGATCAGCATCATTTTGCACAAAACCATTCACTGTAAGGTGATCATGCAGTAACATGTTCCAGTTATGCCCGGACTGTTTTAAACCATACAATGACTTGTTGAGTTTACACACTAAGTGTTCCCCTGTTTTTGACTTGATCTCAAAACCTTCCAGTTGCTCCATATATACCTCACAGTCCATTGGAGCATGGAGGTAAACAGTTTTCACATCCATTTTGTGTAGGGTAAGATCCTCCTGTACAGCCACCTGCATTAATGTTCGCACAGAGGTCATGTTGGCTGTTGGTGAAAAAGTCTCTTTATAGTCGATCCCTTCCACTTGACCATATCCCTTTGCGACATATCTGGCTTTACAGGTCTCAGATCCATCTGGGCTCTCTTTCACTGCATATACCCAGCGACCTCCCACTGCTTGTTTGCCTCTTGGCAGTGGAGTCAGAGTGAAAGTGTCATTCTCTGTCAAAGAGTTCATCTCCTCTTTCATCGCGTCAGCCCACATTTTTGACTTCTTAGAGTCCATTGCATCTTTAAGTGTTTTAGGTACATCATAAGCCACTCTGTAGAAATAATCTACATTTTCACTTTCGTCATTATTACACTCAGCTTTATACTGGTAGTCCTTTAAGTATTCTGGAGCCTTTCGCTGTCTCGTAGGATATCTCTTTTCTCCCTCTTCTCTCTGAGTACTTTCTGTCTGGGTCGGACCTGCCTCAGCAGTCTCCTCAACATTGGACTCTTTATTCTCCTCAGGCTGTCCCTGACCTTGGTTGACAATCTTCGGTTGTGTATCTCCATAACTCTCAATGTCTTTCCCCATGTCACAATCTGTCTGAGCCTGGCTATCTGCGTTACCTTTGGTGATGAATTTCACCAGCCTATGTTTTAGGACTTTTCCTGTCTCGGGATAATACACGTTATATGCTGGACTATATTTGTCATAGCCTACAAGGATCCCCTTATTGCATCTAGAGTCCAGCTTTTTCTTATCCTGCTTATATACGTAGCATTCAGAGCCAAATATTTTCATGTTAGACAGGTTAGGTGTTTTTCCCGTGAAAACACAGTAAGGTGTCTGCTCTAGCCGCTTATTGTAGCACCTGTTGCGAATTTGAGCTGCCATCTGTACAGCGTATGTCCATAATTGCTTTGGGAGGTTACTCTCCAATAGCATGCATCGAGACATCTCAAATAAGGTTCTCCAACCTCTTTCGGCAATTCCATTCTGATGAGGTGAGTAGGGTGCACTCTTCTCATGCCTTATCCCGTTACTCCTAAGTAAACACTGGAACTCCTGCCCGGTAAACTCTGTACCATTATCAGATCTGATACACTTTACCTTTCCATATAGAGCTACATCTGCTATGAATTTTTCTGTAGCTTTTGTCGTGTCACTCTTTGCTTTAATAAAGTATGGAAAAATCATCCCACTGTAATCATCAGTAAATGCTATTGCATATCTGTATACGTCTTTATCTGCTGGTTCTATAGGACCGCATAGGTCTGTGTGTACTAGCTCTAATACGGATGTAGCTTTAGCGTCTGCCTGTCTATTTCTGCTTTGTGTAAACTTGCCCTGTGTGCATATTTCACAGTTGTGATTGGACTTGTCATGTTTCCCTTTTATAGACATCCCTTCAACCACCTTTTCTTATTTAGCAACATCATCAAAATAGCAATGACCAAGTATCCTATGCCACGTTTGAATGCCATGACAACCATACACTTCATCAACATTTTCATCCTCTACTGTGCTAAGGTAATACAACCTACCATACACATCCATTTTAAACTTGGTACCTTCCTTGTGGACCAGCCAGTCATTACCGTCCTTGAAGCGGACCTCAGCTCCGTTGGCTGTCGCTGCTTTCACTGAAAAGATGTTTTGTGGAAACGAGGGAATATAGAGGGCTTGCTTCAGCCTCGTTTTCACCTGTCGTCCCTCGCTGTCCAGCACGTAGACTTCAGCGTCTCCCCTCATCTTCGCCATCCCTCTCACCTTTGATCCGTCGGCAAGCTCGATCATGTGGTCCTCGGGTCTGAAGCTCTTGTCAACTGTTTTGAACTTTGTGGCGTCGTTGATCATGTGTGATGTTGCGCCTCAGTCGACCATGAGACCCTTCTTGTTTCCTCTTTGTGTGGGACAGTCACTCATCCTGAAGAAACAAAAAGATGTAGGCTCTGCCTCCGTGGCTCCATCAGCTTTCTTCACATGGTCACGGCCTTGTCCTCGGCCGCGCCCCTTTCCTCGCTGCGGTGCGTCCCATTTTCGTTCCTCTCTTCTCACCTGGTATCCGTCAGGACATGTCCTGGCCATGTGTCCCTTTTTACCGCACGTGTAACACTCGACATCAGCTAGGTCCATTTTCTTTCCTCTTCCTCGTCCTCTCGTTGCCCCGCTAATCTTCATCACGTTGTCATCTTCAACATTTACGTCACTCTTCCCATATTTCTCAGTGCTCTCGTAACTGCGCAGTTTGGTTTTAAACTCGCCGAACGTTACAGTGTCATTTGTCTGGGTGAAGTGCACGACGAATGGCTTGTAAGAATCAGGTAGCCCCTTTACCACCATAGCAATCTGAAGCCCGTCGCTAATATGCTCGTCTGCTCTTCTCAATGACGTGAATATAGTCTCTGCTCGAATAATATAGTCAGTTACCGTTTCATTGCTGGCCTTATGGAGCGAGGAAAGTTTACAATACAAACTCACACCACGGGGTTTGTCCTTTCCCGCGTAGTGCTCGCGGAGAATTCCCAGTGCTTTTCTCCCGTCACGTTTCGCGTCCGTCATTACCAGTGATAAGCTCTTGTTGTCTAGACATTGCACCAGCTCTGCATATGCCTCACCGTTCTTTTCCTCATCTTCCGCGAGTGCTAATTCGTCCTCCTCGTCTATCCGCGGGTCCTCCAGGATAACTTCTCTGAGGCGACGTAACTCCATATGCGTGAGGAATCTCGTTTCCCAGAGCTCGTAACTTTTCTCATATCCGTCGAATAAAACTCTGAACCACCTCTGGCCTGAATGACTGGGCCCATAACCTGTAGCGTTAGACATCTCTGCAGCAGTCTATCGTTTGACAGTCACCAGAGTGGTTAGCTAGTAGCTTCCAGTAGCTAACATTCACGGGGGAAAAAGCACAGCACACCTGCGTCTCTCTGGTCTGTGAACTCAAGAGACCGTTTATTCTGCACATGCGCACAACAGCATCCCGATGCGTTCAGGCACAACAAGTTCTTATTTGACATCACTGCATGGGCTATTTAACATGACATTGCTTCTCATATTATCAAATATGCTCAACAATCTGGCTCAAACGGCTTCTATCATTATTGTCAAGAGTACAGCTATAATTTTAAATGTCTGTAGCTTGGAGTGACCATGGCGTCTGCACTGATGGCTCGGGTTTGGATCGTGTTCATTGTAGCCCAGCACAACAACGCAGAGAGCAACCGGTTCGCACGTGGACGTTCGACCGACCAGGAGGAGTTTCACGGCGGCAGCGAGAGGCCGTTTAGGTCGGTAACTGACGACCGGAACGACCGTCGCCTCCCAGGGTTGTTTCGGAATTTCCTCAAAGGGAAAAAAAAAAAAATCTGCTGCTCTCTGTGCCCATTTGTGGGTTTTACCGTTTAAAACGTGGAGCTTGAAACTGTCCCGGAGGGCAGTGATATGCATTTTTGTAAGGGCCAACCCTAACCCTTTTTAACCCTGTATTCGCGTTCTCTTATCATCTTTGCTGGTATATCTGACTCCAGAAATAACTTATGTGGCAAGAAAATGTTTGTTGAAAATGTTTTTTTTTTAAAGTTTGCTTCAGTTTAATGACAATTTGATTTTGTTCAAAATATAAATTTCTATATCTTCCGAATTAAGCTTCAATTTAGGGTCTCGTGTTGTGTCGAGTTCTGCCCACCGAGAAGTGCATGCGACTCGTGGGAGCGGGCACACTTACTACGTCATCATCTCTATCGAAATTTACGGTTTAAGAACTATACAACGTTTGTTGCTGTTTAATCATGATGATTAAGTGTCCGTTGCTGATGTTTATAAATTCCTGGAGTCAGTTTTTTGACGTTAAAATTGGGAAGATTAAGAGTGCATTATTTTGTAAAGCATATTTTGGACCTTCTGATATTTTCATCCCCCCTGTTTTTTCTGTGAGGAAAACATTCACTTATCTGAAACCTGGAAGAAGCCAATCTGGAACTGAAAAATTAATTAAATAAAAAAAAAATCCAAAATCGAATACTTGGTTTTAATTGAAAACTTTCCCTCTACTTTTCCTTTTGAATAGAATTTTAACTTTTTCAAAGTTCAACATCAAAAGTAACTTCTAAATTGAAAGTTTACCTCTGATATTGAATCCGGTCTGAACAGCCAGGCGGGAGCGCGCTTGAGAATAGCGGTGCACGGCCGCTACACGGTCTGCTGCTGCTCTTTTTCAACCTTTTTGTCGATCGAAGGGGGGGGGGGGGGCTGCTGCTGCTGCTGCTGCTGCTGCTGCTGCTCTTCAACTCGCGCTGTTTTTTTCACCACACACACACAATTTGCCTCCTTCACTTTACGGCTGCTGAGTGCCAGTCAGCTGGGCCGCTGAATGCTCAGGGGGGAAGGACTGAATGGCGCATCCGCGTCTCTTTAAAAAAAAAAAAGAGCCTAATAATCGTTTCAACTAGATTATAGTAGTTTGGAGATCGTTTGACCTCATAATCAAAATCATGATTAAATTTCGATTAATCGAGCATCCCTAGTTAATATCACTAAACATGGACCTTTCATCAGTAGCAGGAATGATACACAATGCCCCTTATGATAACTCGGCAAAGGAAAACAAGTTCTAGGCACACAAAATAGGATAGTTTCTCTTTTGTTAACAGTCTGCACTGTGCTAGTAGAGAGAAGAAAAAAATCCCTGAACAAAGTCTAGTTTTGGTGCCAAATTCAGACAGAATAATAAAGGCTGAACTGAACCGTGCTCCTGCATGAGCACCGGATCATTCTAAAGGGAATAAATGGATGGGGAATGTGATCGTGTTGATTAAGTCCGCACTGCCCCCCCCCCAGACATCAAACAGGCCACTGGACCTACACATCTCCCGACATAAGGAAGTGAGCGAGGGGTGCGTAGAGGCTCGCGTTGCTTCAACCTCCGCTGCTCAAGTAACGAGCCAGATTTGAGAATAAAAGTAGAAAGTACAGAAATATCGTAAAAAGTCGTCAGGAAAATAAATACTCAAGTAAATTACAGATATGTGAAATCTACTAAAGTACAGTACTTCATTACTTCCTACAACTAGTTTTTAACTTCCAGCCAAATACTCTTTTTACAGTTTAACTGGTTGGATCTACAGTATGTATCGAGATAATATTACTGATAATTACCATTTCTACTGGTGAATATTAGAAAGTGACGAAAGGAACCGTTGTAGAGTAACTTTTCAAATACTTATTGAAATAAAAATGTGTTTCCAGTTCCAAAACTGGACCTGTAAGCCCGTTATTGGGATTAATCAACTCCTAAAAAGGCCATCAGACACACACCCCACATACACCATTGCCTTACAACCAGCCTAATGTGGGGGTATTGGTAAGTAAAAGCATATAGCATTATCCCAGTTGTCACTTTTCTAATGTAGAGAATATGTAACATGATGCGATAGATCTTTGTAAACGGTCTGTGGAATCTTTACTTCATTTTTTTATTCCAATAACTATAGGTTAAGCTTCAAGGATCTTAACTTCTGATTTGTGCAGACTTTCAAATCTAAGAGATTTAAATTTTGTTTTTGTTTTATTTTGGCAGATTTCTTCACCAACAAAGGAGGTGCAATTAAACAGTGGAAGACCTCTAGAACATTTATGGATATATCAAAGTTACCAGACCGGGTAAGTCAAGTGCAAAATATGACTATTGGTAAAGCAGTTTTTTATGAAACTAAAATTAAGATTTCTAACAGGACTCTGGCCATGAACTGGCATATGTGGATGCTACTGGGAGACTGTGTCCAAAGTTTGCAGCTTGTTACCCGACTTTGTCAAAACACGTTCTAAGGCATCATGTGAAGAGGGCTCCACAAGAACCGGATTTCTTTAACCTGTGGTCGTTTGAGGAAATACCTACTGAACCCTTTGATCCAGACACGACAACACAAACACCTGTTGATCCCTTTACTGATTCTTTAGAGGACATTGATTCTGGCTTTAATGAATTTTGGGGACTTGAAGAAATTCCTGAAGAGCCATTCAGTGGCGTAGATATAGTTATACCAGTGGGAACCACAGCGCCGGCAACGACCACCACCACCACGGCTGCGGCAACGACTGCAGCGACGACCACCACAGGTGCAGCGACGACCACCACAGGTGCAGCGACGACCACCGCGGCTGCAGCGACGACCACCACAGGTGCAGCGACGACCACCACGGCGGCAGCGACGGCCACCACGGCTGTAATGTTACATGCTGCAATGTTCCATTCCAAACGAGTGAAAACATTGTTGGCACAGTGTGTGCCAACAAATTAATTTACCCCCGGTACCTTCACCTAACATTCAGGCCTCATTATGACGTTAACACTGTTTGTTAGAGTGGTGGAAACACAGTTCAAGTGGAGGAAACAGAAGCAGGATTTTGGCTCTGGTTTAACTGGTACAAAACACTGAATTGCTCTGGACCTATGATCAGGACCCAGATGTGGAAAACTGTTCCTGCTTTATGGATTCTTCTCCAAAATTTTCCAGCAAAACTATAAACAAAGATGAAGTGGCCTCTGCCAGGGAGGTTATGTTTTGGTTTACTTTGTTTGTCTGATAGTTAACAGGATTAAGCAGAAACTACTGGACAGATGACTACGAAACTAACAATATAAACATAAGGAAATAGAATATAGTCACAATATAAACATGAGAAAAATCTAAAAAATACCAAAATCATATACTATGTGAATAGTGAATGTAAAATTGAACAAACAACCAAATATTGCACAGTTTAAATATCTGAAAAGGATTTACACCAGGGGTGTCCAAACTACGGCCCGCGGGCCATCTGCGGCCCGCCATCCATTTTAAATTGGCCCGCCTCAAAAAAAAAAAAAAAATTAAAATTAAAAAAAAAAAAAATTATAATTTTTTTATTTTCAAACTAACAATTTAATAGTACTTTAATGGCACTTACTTATAGCACTTTGTAGTTTAGCTCTAATTTTGAATATATTGTACTTTCTTGATTCATGTTGTTCTGGGTTTGTACTCTTGAATGCACTTATTGTAAGTTGCTTTGGATAAAAGCGTCAGCTAAATGAAAGGTAATGTGATGGACTATGGCCCACTGTATTGCAGCTGTCCCTCAGAATGCAGCCACCCCCCCCCCCCCCAACTGTCAACAGTCCGCTCCAGGGCAGGGGGGCGTAGCGCCGTGAGTGGCCCGGACCTTCGTATTTTTTTCAATATGTGGCCCTCAGGATAAAAAGTTTGGACACCCCTGATTTACACAGTCACTTATTAAGAGACTTGACATTAATTATATAATATATAGGGATGCACCGATTTATCGGCCGAACATCGGTAGCGGCCGATATTCGCCTCGTTTACTGATATCGCCTTATCGGTAATAAACTTGACTTTCACCGATATCATTGGCCGATGTTCATATTTGTGGTAAAACCGCTGGGCACGTGCCGCGGCTGGGGGAGCAGTCGCTCCGTCGCCCTCCTCTCCGCGCCGCCGGAGGCTCAGTGTGCGGCACCGGGAGGTCCTCATCCGGTGGCACCTCACGGCGCCGGCGCGGAAGGCGGGCCGTTGGAGGGGACTGGGTACGCGGTCAGCGGCGGCCACTCTGGACGCGTGTCGGGCCCTTCTCGCGGATCACCTCAGCTACGGCGACCGCTGGGGGAACCCTCTGTTCGTGCGGGGGGGGGGGCACCCTGCGGTACGCCTCGGCTGGCCCCTAGCAGCTGACTGAGAACTGGTGCGGACCAGGGGAATCCGACTGTTTAATTAAAACAAGCATCGCGAAGGGCCACGGTGGGTGTTGACGCGATGTGATTTCTGCCCGACACTCAAAACAGGTAAAACTGAGGAGGGCTTGTTAAGTTATCTTGACTCACGCAGTGTAACTTGGCGTAAAAAGTATGAGCGTAGCGTCTGTTTAAGTACTTTATTCTCATGTGCACCGGCTCTATTCATCCGTCTCATGCACAGGTAACAAGGGAATTGACAACATACGTCATACACACAGAAGCCGTAACACATCTAATAAACGGGCAATACTGCTACCGTAAATCAATGAGAAGAGCGTTCTCTATAATGATACTTTAACGGCCTTTTTAGACAGGGTAAAAAGGTGCTGTTTTAAATTATCCTTGTGGTATTTTGACCAAAATATGTTACAGACATTTCATTAAGATCCCAAGGAACCATTTCAACTTGGGGTAAAATGGGCCTAATATGTCTCTGTTAAATAAAGTTTAGTTAAATCAAAGATTGTTTCATAAATCTGATTCAATTTGTGCTCATTAAAAGTTAAGAGTGATGAATAGTGCTTTTTAAATAAATATTTAATTATTTTTCTGGCACAAAAGGGTGAATGAATAACAACAAAAAGAAAATAAACAAATATCGGTATCGGCTATCGGCCAGATTGTTATTTTAAATATCGGTATCGGTATCGGCCAAGAATTTCCATATCGGTGCATCCCTAATAATATATTATATATGTCAACAAACTGTATATACATTACTCTGTATAATGCTCTGTGATCTCCAGAGGTTGTACATAGCTGTCTATAAGCAACCGGACTTGCTGTAGTTATTTGGAGACATGTCAAGGAAGCACATTACAAACAGGTACTAGTTTTTTAAGAAGAGCATCAATTAATTAGTTCCCTGTTGTAACAAGTTATGTACTCTGAACTACAGGAGCAGCAGCGCCTCCTGCTGGTTCAGAAAGATTACAGCACATGGTGTCACATCCAACCAGACTTGAAGCTGCTCAGCTTTCTGAATAATATGACTTTCCATAAAAATAATCCTTATAGAGGGCAAAGCACCAATAACACTCCCTGCGATTCTTCTCTGCTGATCATAGACATGATCGTTTTGTGTCCATGGATAAGATTTTTTTTTCTTCTGGTAGATAATTTTTCATGGTTGTTTTGAATTATAATTTTGTTCTCAAGTTGTTGTCTTTAGTAGGTTTGTGCAGTTGTATTTTCCCCATAGTGCGGAACTTATTTATCCCGACCCCAGTGAACGCCCCACGCCAGAGGCCACCCAGTCATTACTTGAATGCCTTTTTTTTTTTTTAAAGTCCTGATTTCAGAATTACAGAAGCATCAGCGCCCTCTGTTGATTTGAGATTGGGGATTAAAAAGTTTACAGCACCTATATTCCCAGGGGGTCTCCTGTCAGGAACCAGGCACGACCTTGCCTAGCTATTGTCAGGCGTGTTGGTTTATCCTAAATATGAGAAGATGAGCCAAACTCGGTTTGTTCAATCAAGTATTTATTTAGGAAGCATGAAAGGTATCAATCAGCAAAGCAATGGGCATCCAACAAGTCGCATCAGAACATGAGACCCATCAAAACGCATCAAACAGTCGGCGTCGGTCTATTTTATAACAGTAGATCTTGGTTATTCCTCCTCTAAAGTGCGCAGGCGTAGGCCATCCTCTTGGTATTGGAATGAGAAAGTGACAAGGAGCCACTCCTAAGGCCTTGACACAGCTGATGGCATGTTGGCCAATGGTGTTGACAATTGGAGAAAAGATTATTGTGTTCTTGCTATATCAAAACAATGTTCTGTTTGTACAGACATTCAAAACAATTTCACCAAAACAACGAAACACATTCTGGCGCTCACACATTCTAATTTCAAGATTAAAGAGTAGGAAGTAAAAGGTTATTATTAATCATTTCTGTGAAGGCCATTTATCTGGCTCAAACTGCTTCTATCATTATTGTTAAGAGTACAGCTATAATTTGAAATGTCTCAGTCTGCATCAGTCGAAGAGTAGCTTGGAGTGACCATGGCGTCTGCACTGATGGCTCGGGTTTGGATCGTGTTCATTGTAGCCCAGCACAACAACGCAGAGAGCAACCGGTTCGCACGTGGACGTTCGACCGACCAGGAGGAGTTTCACGGCGGCAGCGAGAGGCCGTTTAGGTCGGTAACTGACGACCGGAACGACCGTCGCCTCCCAGGGTTGTTTCGGAATTTCCTCAAAGGTAAAAAAAAAAAAAATCTGCTAATCTCTGTGCCCATTTGTGGGTTTTACCGTTTAAAACGTGGAGCTTGAAACTGTCCCGGAGGGCAGTGATATTCATTTTTGTAAGGGCCAACCCTAACCCTTTTTAACCCTGTATTCGCGTTCTCTTATCATCTTTGCTGGTATATCTGACTCAGAAATAACTTATGTGGCCAGAAAATGTTTGTTGAAAATGTTTTTTTTTTAAAGTTTGCTTCAGTTTAAGGACAATTTGATTTTGTTCAAAATATAAATTTCTATATCTTCCGAATTAAGTTTCAATTTAGGGTCTCGTGTTGTGTCGAGTTCTGCCCACCGAGAAGTGCATGCGACTCGTGGGAGCGGGCACACTTACTACGTCATCATCTCTATCGAAATTTACGGTTTAAGAACTATACGACGTTTGTTGCTGTTTAATCATGATGATTCAGTGTCCGTTGCTGATGTTTATAAATTCCTGGAGTCAGTTTTTTGACGTTAAAATTGGGAAGATTAAGAGTGAAGTGCATTATTTTGTAAAGCATATTTTGGACCTTGTGATATTTTCATCCCCCCTGTTTTTTCAGTGAGGAAAACATTCACTGATCTGAAACCTGGAAGGGGCCAATCTGGAACTGAAAAATTAATTAAATAAAAAAAAAATCCAAAATGGAATACTAGGTTTTAATTGAAAACTTTCCCTCTACTTTTCCTTTTGAATAGAATTTTAAAGTTCAACATCAAAAGTAACTTCTAAATTGAAAGTTTACCTCTGATATTGAATCCGGTCTGAACAGCCAGGCGGGAGCGCGCTTGAGAATAGCGGTGCACGGCCGCTACACGGTCTGCTGCTGCTCTTTTTCAACCTTTTTGTCGATCGAAGGGGGGGGGGGGGGCTGCTGCTGCTGCTGCTGCTGCTACTGCTGCTGCTTTTCAACTCGCGCTGTTTTTTTCACCACACACACACAATTTGCCTCCTTCACTTTACGGCTGCTGAGTGCCAGTCAGCTGGGCCGCTGAATGCTCAGGGGGGAAGGACTGAATGGCGCATCCGCGTCTCTTTAAAAAAAAAAAAGAGCCTAATAATCGTTTCAACTAGATTATAGTAGTTTGGAGATCGTTTGACCTCATAATCAAAATCATGATTAAATTTCGATTAATCGAGCATCCCTAGTTAATATCACTAAACATGGACCTTTCATCAGTAGCAGGAATGATACACAATGCCCCTTATGATAACTCGGCAAAGGAAAACAAGTTCTAGGCACACAAAATAGGATAGTTTCTCTTTTGTTAACAGTCTGCACTGTGCTAGTAGAGAGAAGAAAAAAATCCCTGAACAAAGTCTAGTTTTGGTGCCAAATTCAGACAGAATAATAAAGGCTGAACTGAACCGTGCTCCTGCATGAGCACCGGATCATTCTAAAGGGAATAAATGGATGGGGAATGTGATCGTGTTGATTAAGTCCGCACTGCCCCCCCCCCCAGACATCAAACAGGCCACTGGACCTACACATCTCCCGACATAAGGAAGTGAGCGAGGGGTGCGTAGAGGCTCGCGTTGCTTCAACCTCCGCTGCTCAAGTAACGAGCCAGATTTGAGAATAAAAGTAGAAAGTACAGAAATATCGTAAAAAGTCGTCAGGAAAATAAATACTCAAGTAAATTACAGATATGTGAAATCTACTAAAGTACAGTACTTCATTACTTCCTACAACTAGTTTTTAACTTCCAGCCAAATACTCTTTTTACAGTTTAACTGGTTGGATCTACAGTATGTATCGAGATAATATTACTGATAATTACCATTTCTACTGGTGAATATTAGAAAGTGACGAAAGGAACCGTTGTAGAGTAACTTTTCAAATACTTATTGAAATAAAAATGTGTTTCCAGTTCCAAAACTGGACCTGTAAGCCCGTTATTGGGATTAATCAACTCCTAAAAAGGCCATCAGACACACACCCCACATACACCATTGCCTTACAACCAGCCTAATGTGGGGGTATTGGTAAGTAAAAGCATATAGCATTATCCCAGTTGTCACTTTTCTAATGTAGAGAATATGTAACATGATGCGATAGATCTTTGTAAACGGTCTGTGGAATCTTTACTTCGTTTTTTTATTCCAATAACTATAGGTTAAGCTTCAAGGATCTTAACTTCTGATTTGTGCAGACTTTCAAATCTAAGAGATTTAAATTTTGTTTTTGTTTTATTTTGGCAGATTTCTTCACCAACAAAGGAGGTGCAATTAAACAGTGGAAGACCTCTAGAACATTTATGGATATATCAAAGTTACCAGACCGGGTAAGTCAAGTGCAAAATATGACTATTGGTAAAGCAGTTTTTTATGAAACTAAAATTAAGATTTCTAACAGGACTCTGGCCATGAACTGGCATATGTGGATGCTACTGGGAGACTGTGTCCAAAGTTTGCAGCTTGTTACCCGACTTTGTCAAAACACGTTCTAAGGCATCATGTGAAGAGGGCTCCACAAGAACCGGATTACTTTAACCTGTGGTCGTTTGAAGAAATACCTACTGAACCCTTTGATCCAGACACGACAACACAAACACCTGTTGATCCCTTTACTGATTCTTTAGAGGACATTGATTCTGGCTTTAATGAATTTTGGGGACTTGAAGAAATTCCTGATGAGCCATTCAGTGGCGTAGATATAGTAATACCAGTGGGAACCACAGCGCCGGCAACGACCACCACGGCTGCGGCAACGGCTGCGGCGACGACCACCACAGGTGCAGCGACGACCACCACGACTGCAGCAACGACCACCACGGCTGCGGCGACGACCACCACGACTGCAGCAACGACCACCACAGGTGCAGCGACGACCACCGCGGCTGCAGCGACGACCACCACGACTGCAGCAACGACCACCACGGCTGCAGCAACGACCACCACGACTGCAGCAACGACCACCACGGCTGCAGCAACGACCACCACGGCTGCAGCAACGACCACCGCGGCTGCAGCAACGACCACCACAGGTGCAGCGACGACCACCACGACTGCAGCAACGACCACCACGGCTGCAGCAACGACCACCACGACTGCAGCAACGACCACCGCGGCTGCAGCAACGACCACCACAGGTGCAGCGACGACCACCACGACTGCAGCAACGACCACCACGACTGCAGCGACGACCACCACAGGTGCAGCGACGACCACCACGACTGCAGCAACGACCACCGCGGCTGCAGCAACGACCACCACGACTGCAGCAACGACCACCACAGGTGCAGCGACGACCACCACGACTGCAGCAACGACCACCGCGACTGCAGCGACGACCACCACGACTGCAGCAACGACCACCACAGGTGCAGCGACGACCACCACGACTGCAGCAACGACCACCGCGGCTGCAGCGACGACCACCACAGGTGCAGCGACGACCACCACGACTGCAGCAACGACCACCACAGGTGCAGCGACGACCACCACGACTGCAGCGACGACCACCGCGGCTGCAGCGACGACCACCGCGGCTGCAGCGACGACCACCACAGGTGCAGCGACGACCACCACGACTGCAGCAACGACCACCACAGGTGCAGCAACGACCACCACGACTGCAGCAACGACCACCGCGGCTGCAGCGACGACCACCACGACTGCAGCAACGACCACCACGGCTGCAGCGACGACCACCGCGGCTGCAGCGACGACCACCACGACTGCAGCGACGACCACCGCGGCTGCAGCGACGACCACCACGACTGCGGCAACGACCACCGCGGCTGCAGCGACGACCACCACGACTGCGGCAACGACCACCACGACTGCGGCAACGACCACCGCGGCTGCAGCAACGACCACCACGGCTGCAGCGACGACCGCCGCGCCAACGACTGCAGCGACGACCGCCACGGCTGCGGCAACGACCACCGCGGCTGCAGCGACGACCACCACGACTGCGGCAACGACCACCACGACTGCGGCAACGACCACCGCGGCTGCAGCAACGACCACCACGGCTGCAGCGACGACCGCCGCGCCAACGACTGCAGCGACGACCGCCACGGCTCCAGCCACGACCGCCGCGCCAACGACTGCAGCGACGACCGCCACGGCTCCTGCGACAACCGCCACGGCTCCAGCGACGACCGCCGCGCCAACGACTGCAGCGACGACCGCCACGGCTCCTGCGACAACCGCCACGGCTGCAGTGACGACCGCCGCGCCAACGACTGCAGCCACGACCGCCGCGCCAACGACTGCAGCCACGACCGCCGCGCCAACGACTGCAGCGACGACCGCCACGGCTGCAGTGACGACCGCCGCGCTAACGACTGCAGCGACGACCGCCACGGCAACGACTGCAGCGACGACCGCCACGGCTGCAGTGACGACCGCCGCGCTAACGACTGCAGCGACGACCGCCGCGCCGACGACTGCAGCGACGACCGCCACGGCTCCAGCGACAACCGCCACGGCTCCAGCGACGACCGCCGCGCCAACGACTGCAGCCACGACCGCCGCGCCAACGACTGCAGCGACGACAGCCGCGCCGACGACTGCAGTGACAACCGCCACGGCTGCAGCCACGACAGCCGCGCCGACGACTGCAGCCACGACCGCCGCGCCAACGACTGCAGCGACGACCGCCGCGCCGACGACTGCAGCGACGACCACCACGGCTGCAGTGACGACCGCCGCGCCGACGACTGCAGCGACGACCGCCACGGATGCAGTGACGACCGCCGCGGCTCCAGCGACAACCGCCGCGCCGACGACTGCAGCGACGACCACCACGGCTGCAGTGACGACCGCCGCGCCGACGACTGCAGCGACGACCGCCACGGATGCAGTGACGACCGCCGCGGCTCCAGCGACAACCGCCACGGCTCCAGCGACGACCGCCGCGCCAACGACTGCAGTGACGACCGCCGCGCCGACGACTGCAGCGACGACCGCCACGGCTCCAGCGACGACCGCCGCGCCGACGACTGCAGCGACAACCGCCGCGCCGACGACTGCAGCGACGACCGCCACGGCTCCAGCGACGACCGCCGCGCCGACGACTGCAGCGACAACCGCCGCGCCGAAGACTGCAGCGACGACCGCCACGGCTGCAGCGACGACCACCGCGGCTGCAGCGACGACCACCACAGGTGCAGCGACGACCACCACGACTGCAGCAACGACCACCACAGGTGCAGCAACGACCACCACGACTGCAGCAACGACCACCGCGGCTGCAGCGACGACCACCACGACTGCAGCAACGACCACCACAGGTGCAGCAACGACCACCACGACTGCAGCAACGACCACCACGGCTGCAGCGACGACCACCGCGGCTGCAGCGACGACCACCACGACTGCAGCGACGACCACCGCGGCTGCAGCGACGACCACCACGACTGCGGCAACGACCACCGCGGCTGCAGCGACGACCACCACGACTGCGGCAACGACCACCACGACTGCGGCAACGACCACCGCGGCTGCAGCAACGACCACCACGGCTGCAGCGACGACCGCCGCGCCAACGACTGCAGCGACGACCGCCACGGCTGCGGCAACGACCACCGCGGCTGCAGCGACGACCACCACGACTGCGGCAACGACCACCACGACTGCGGCAACGACCACCGCGGCTGCAGCAACGACCACCACGGCTGCAGCGACGACCGCCGCGCCAACGACTGCAGCGACGACCGCCACGGCTCCAGCCACGACCGCCGCGCCAACGACTGCAGCGACGACCGCCACGGCTCCTGCGACAACCGCCACGGCTCCAGCGACGACCGCCGCGCCAACGACTGCAGCGACGACCGCCACGGCTCCTGCGACAACCGCCACGGCTGCAGTGACGACCGCCGCGCCAACGACTGCAGCCACGACCGCCGCGCCAACGACTGCAGCCACGACCGCCACGGCTGCAGTGACGACCGCCGCGCTAACGACTGCAGCGACGACCGCCACGGCAACGACTGCAGCGACGACCGCCACGGCTGCAGTGACGACCGCCGCGCTAACGACTGCAGCGACGACCGCCGCGCTAACGACTGCAGCGACGACCGCCGCGCCGACGACTGCAGCGACGACCGCCACGGCTCCAGCGACAACCGCCACGGCTCCAGCGACGACCGCCGCGCCAACGACTGCAGCCACGACCGCCGCGCCAACGACTGCAGCGACGACAGCCGCGCCGACGACTGCAGTGACAACCGCCACGGCTGCAGCCACGACAGCCGCGCCGACGACTGCAGCCACGACCGCCGCGCCAACGACTGCAGCGACGACCGCCGCGCCGACGACTGCAGCGACGACCACCACGGCTGCAGTGACGACCGCCGCGCCGACGACTGCAGCGACGACCGCCACGGATGCAGTGACGACCGCCGCGGCTCCAGCGACAACCGCCGCGCCGACGACTGCAGCGACGACCACCACGGCTGCAGTGACGACCGCCGCGCCGACGACTGCAGCGACGACCGCCACGGATGCAGTGACGACCGCCGCGGCTCCAGCGACAACCGCCACGGCTCCAGCGACGACCGCCGCGCCAACGACTGCAGTGACGACCGCCGCGCCGACGACTGCAGCGACGACCGCCACGGCTCCAGCGACGACCGCCGCGCCGACGACTGCAGCGACAACCGCCGCGCCGAAGACTGCAGCGACGACCGCCACGGCTGCAGTGACGACCGCCGCGCCAACGACTGCAGCGACGACCGCCACGGCTCCAGCGACGACAGCCGCGCCAACGACTGCAGTGACGACCGCCACGGCTCCAGCGACGACCGCCGCGCCAACGACTGCAGCGACGACCGCCACGGCTCCAGCGACGATCGCCGCGCCAACGACTGCAGCGACGACCGCCACGGCTCCAGCGACGACCGCCGCGCCAACGACTGCAGCCACGACCGCCGCGCCAACGACTGCAGCCACGACAGCCGCGCCGACGACTGCAGCGACGACCGCCGCGCCAACGACTGCAGCCACGACCGCCGCGCCAACGACTGCAGCCACGACAGCCGCGCCGACGACTGCAGCGACGACCGCCGCGCCAACGACTGCAGCCACGACCGCCGCGCCAACGACTGCAGCGACGACCGCCACGGCTCCAGCGACAACCGCCGCGCCGACGACCGCCGCGCCAACGACTGCAGCGACGACCGCCACGGCTCCAGCGACGACCGCCGCGCCAACGACTGCAGCCACGACCGCCGCGCCAACGACTGCAGCCACGACAGCCGCGCCGACGACTGCAGCGACGACCGCCGCGCCAACGACTGCAGCCACGACCGCCGCGCCAACGACTGCAGCGACGACCGCCACGGCTCCAGCGACAACCGCCGCGCCGACGACTGCAGCGACGACCGCCACGGCTGCAGTGACGACCGCCGCGCCGACGACTGCAGCGACGACCGCCACGGCTCCAGCGACAACCGCCGCGCCGACGACTGCAGCGACGACCGCCACGGCTCCAGCGACAACCGCCGCGCCGACGACTGCAGCGACGACCGCCGCGGCTCCAGCGACGACAGCCGCGCCAACGACTGCAGTGACGACCGCCACGGCTCCAGCGACGACCGCCGCGCCAACGACTGCAGCGACGACCGCCACGGCTCCAGCGACGACCGCCGCGCCGACGACTGCAGTGACGACCGCCGCGCCAACGACTGCAGCCACGACCGCCACGGCTCCAGCGACGACAGCCGCGCCAACGACTGCAGCGACGACCGCCACGGCTCCAGCGACGATCGCCGCGCCAACGACTGCAGCGACGACCGCCACGGCTCCAGCGACGACCGCCGCGCCAACGACTGCAGCCACGACCGCCGCGCCAACGACTGCAGCCACGACAGCCGCGCCGACGACTGCAGCGACGACCGCCGCGCCAACGACTGCAGCCACGACCGCCGCGCCAACGACTGCAGCGACGACCGCCACGGCTCCAGCGACAACCGCCGCGCCGACGACCGCCGCGCCAACGACTGCAGCGACGACCGCCACGGCTCCAGCGACGACCGCCGCGCCAACGACTGCAGCCACGACCGCCGCGCCAACGACTGCAGCCACGACAGCCGCGCCGACGACTGCAGCGACGACCGCCGCGCCAACGACTGCAGCGACGACCGCCACGGCTCCAGCGACAACCGCCGCGCCGACGACTGCAGCGACGACCGCCACGGCTGCAGTGACGACCGCCGCGCCGACGACTGCAGCGACGACCGCCACGGCTGCAGTGACGACCGCCGCGCCAACGACTGCAGCGACGACCGCCGCGGCTCCAGCGACAACCGCCACGGCTCCAGCGACGACCGCCGCGCCGACGACTGCAGCGACAACCGCGACGGCTGCAGTGACGACCGCCGCGCCGAAGACTGCAGCGACGACCGCCACGGCTGCAGTGACGACCGCCGCGCCAACAACTGCAGCGACAACCGCCGCGCCGAAGACTGCAGCGACGACCGCCACGGCTCCAGCGACGACCGCCACGGCTCCAGCGACGACCGCCGCGCCGACGACTGCAGCGACAACCGCCGCGCCGAAGACTGCAGCGACGACCGCCACGGCTGCAGTGACGACCGCCGCGCCAACGACTGCAGCGACGACCGCCACGGCTCCAGCGACGACCGCCACGGCTCCAGCGACGACCGCCGCGCCAACAACTGCAGCGACGACCGCCACGGCTCCAGCGACGACCGCCGCGCCAACGACTGCAGCCACGACCGCCACGGCTCCAGCGACGACCGCCGCGCTAACGACTGCAGCGACAACCGCCACGGCTCCAGCGACGACCGCCGCGCCAACGACTGCAGCCACGACCGCCACGGCTCCAGCGACAACCGCCACGGCGACGACTGCAGCGACGACCGCCGCGCCAACGACTGCAGCGACGACCGCCACGCCAACGACTGCAGCCACGACCGCCGCGCCGACGACTGCAGCGACGACCGCCACGGCTCCAGCGACGACCGCCGCGCCAACGACTGCAGCGACGACCGCCACGCCAACGACTGCAGCGACGACCGCCACGGCTCCAGCGACAACCGCCACGGCTCCAGCGACGACCGCCACGGCTGCAGTGACGACCGCCGCGCCGACGACTGCAGCGACGACCGCCACGGCTCCAGCGACGACCGCCACGGCTCCAGCGACGACCGCCACGGCTCCAGCGACGACAGCCGCGCCGACGACTGCAGCGACGACCGCCACGGCTCCAGCGACGACCGCCACGCCAACGACTGCAGCCACGACCGCCGCGCCAACGACTGCAGCGACGACCGCCACGGCTCCAGCGACAACCGCCACGGCTCCAGCGACGACCGCCACGGCTGCAGTGACGACCGCCGCGCCGACGACTGCAGCGACGACCGCCACGGCTGCAGTGACGACCGCCACGGCTCCAGCGACGACCGCCACGGCTCCAGCGACGACAGCCGCGCCGACGACTGCAGCGACGACCGCCACGGCTCCAGCGACGACCGCCACGCCAACGACTGCAGCCACGACCGCCGCGCCAACGACTGCAGCGACGACCGCCACGGCTCCAGCGACGACCGCCACGGCAACGACTGCAGCGACGACCGCCACGGCTCCAGCGACGACCGCCACGGCTGCAGTGACGACAGCCGCGCTAACGACTGCAGCCACGACCGCCACGGCTCCAGCGACGACAGCCGCGCCAACGACTGCAGCCACGACCGCCACGGCTCCAGCGACGACAGCCGCGCCAACGACTGCAGCCACGACCGCCACGGCTCCAGCGACGACAGCCGCGCCAACGACTGCAGCGACGACCGCCGCGCCAACGACTGCAGCCACGACCGCCACGGCTGCAGTGACGACCGCCGCGCCAACGACTGCAGCGACGACCGCCGCGCCAACGACTGCAGCGACAACCGCCACGGCTCCAGCGACGACCGCCACGGCTCCAGCGACGACAGCCGCGCCGACGACTGCAGCGACGACCGCCACGACTCCAGCGACGACCGCCACGGCTCCAGCGACGACAGCCACGGCTCCAGCGACGACCGCCACGCCAACGACTGCAGCCACGACCGCCGCGCCAACGACTGCAGCGACGACCGCCACGGCTGCAGTGACGACCGCCACGGCTGCAGTGACGACCGCCGCGCCAACGACTGCAGCGACAACCGCCACGGCTCCAGCGACGACAGCCGCGCCGACGACTGCAGCCACGACCGCCACGGCTCCAGCGACGACAGCCGCGCCGACGACTGCAGCCACGACCGCCACGGCTCCAGCGACGACCGCCACGGCTCCAGCGACGACAGCCGCGCCGACGACTGCAGCGACGACCGCCACGGCTCCAGCGACGACCGCCACGCCGACGACTGCAGCGACGACCGCCACGGCTCCAGCGACGACCGCCACGGCTCCAGCGACGACAGCCGCGCCGACGACTGCAGCGACGACCGCCACGGCTCCAGCGACGACCGCCACGGCTGCAGTGACGACCGCCGCGCCGACGACTGCAGCCACGACCGCCACGGCTCCAGCGACGACAGCCGCGCCAACGACTGCAGCCACGACCGCCACAGCTGCAGTGACGACCGCCGCGCCAACGACTGCAGCGACGACCGCCGCGCCAACGACTGCAGCCACGACCGCCACAGCTGCAGTGACGACCGCCGCGCCAACGACTGCAGCGACGACCGCCACGCCGACGACTGCAGCCACAACCGCCACGGCTCCAGCCACGACCGCCGCGCCGACGACTGCAGCGACGACCGCCACGGCTCCAGCCACGACCGCCGCGCCAACGACTGCAGCGACGACCGCCACGGCTGCAGTGACGACCGCCGCGCCGACGACTGCAGCCACAACCGCCACGGCTCCAGCGACGACAGCCGCGCCAACGACTGCAGCCACGACCGCCACGGCTCCAGCGACGACAGCCGCGCCAACGACTGCAGCCACGACCGCCACGGCTCCAGCGACGACCGCCGCGCCAACGACTGCAGCGACGACCGCCACGGCTCCAGCGACGACCGCCGCGCCAACGACTGCAGCCACGACCGCCACGGCTGCAGTGACGACCGCCGCGCCAACGACTGCAGCGACGACCGCCGCGCCAACGACTGCAGCGACAACCGCCACGGCTCCAGCGACGACCGCCACGGCTCCAGCGACGACAGCCGCGCCGACGACTGCAGCCACGACCGCCGCGCCAACGACTGCAGCGACGACCGCCACGGCTGCAGTGACGACCGCCGCGCCGACGACTGCAGCCACAACCGCCACGGCTCCAGCGACGACCGCCACGGCTGCAGTGACGACCGCCGCGCCAACGACTGCAGCGACGACCGCCACGGCTCCAGCGACGACCGCCACGGCTGCAGTGACGACCGCCGCGCCAACGACTGCAGCGACGACCGCCACGGCTCCAGCGACGACCGCCACGGCTGCAGTGACGACAGCCGCGCTAACGACTGCAGCCACGACCGCCACGGCTCCAGCGACGACAGCCGCGCCAACGACTGCAGCCACGACCGCCACGGCTCCAGCGACGACAGCCGCGCCAACGACTGCAGCCACGCCAACGACTGCAGCCACGACCGCCACGGCTCCAGCGACGACAGCCGCGCCAACGACTGCAGCCACGACCGCCACGGCTCCAGCGACGACCGCCGCGCCAACGACTGCAGCGACGACCGCCGCGCCAACGACTGCAGCCACGACCGCCACGGCTGCAGTGACGACCGCCGCGCCAACGACTGCAGCGACGACCGCCGCGCCAACGACTGCAGCGACAACCGCCACGGCTCCAGCGACGACCGCCACGGCTCCAGCGACGACAGCCGCGCCGACGACTGCAGCGACGACCGCCACGGCTCCAGCGACGACAGCCGCGCCGACGACTGCAGCGACGACCGCCACGACTCCAGCGACGACCGCCACGGCTCCAGCGACGACAGCCACGGCTCCAGCGACGACCGCCACGCCAACGACTGCAGCCACGACCGCCGCGCCAACGACTGCAGCGACGACCGCCACGGCTGCAGTGACGACCGCCACGGCTGCAGTGACGACCGCCGCGCCGACGACTGCAGCCACAACCGCCACGGCTGCAGTGACGACCGCCGCGCCAACGACTGCAGCGACAACCGCCACGGCTCCAGCGACGACCGCCACGGCTCCAGCGACGACAGCCGCGCCGACGACTGCAGCGACGACCGCCACGGCTCCAGCGACGACAGCCGCGCCGACGACTGCAGCGACGACCGCCACGGCTCCAGCGACGACCGCCACGCCGACGACTGCAGCGACGACCGCCACGGCTCCAGCGACGACCGCCACGGCTCCAGCGACGACAGCCGCGCCGACGACTGCAGCGACGACCGCCACGGCTCCAGCGACGACCGCCACGGCTGCAGTGACGACCGCCGCGCCGACGACTGCAGCCACGACCGCCGCGCCAACGACTGCAGCGACGACCGCCACGGCTCCAGCGACAACCGCCACGGCTGCAGTGACGACCGCCGCGCCGACGACTGCAGCCACGACCGCCACAGCTGCAGTGACGACCGCCGCGCCAACGACTGCAGCCACGACCGCCACGGCTGCAGTGACGACCGCCGCGCCGACGACTGCAGCCACGACCGCCACGGCTCCAGCGACGACAGCCGCGCCAACGACTGCAGCCACGACCGCCACAGCTGCAGTGACGACCGCCGCGCCAACGACTGCAGCGACGACCGCCGCGCCAACGACTGCAGCCACGACCGCCACAGCTGCAGTGACGACCGCCGCGCCAACGACTGCAGCGACGACCGCCACGCCGACGACTGCAGCGACGACCGCCACGGCTCCAGCGACGACCGCCACGGCTGCAGTGACGACCGCCGCGCCGACGACTGCAGCCACGACCGCCGCGCCGACGACTGCAGCGACGACCGCCACGGCTGCAGTGACGACCGCCACGGCTCCAGCGACGACAGCCGCGCCGACGACTGCAGCGACGACCGCCACGGCTGCAGTGACGACCGCCGCGCCGACGACTGCAGCCACGACCGCCGCGCCGACGACTGCAGCGACGACCGCCACGGCTCCAGCGACGACCGCCACGGCTCCAGCGACGACAGCCGCGCCGACGACTGCAGCGACGACCGCCACGGCTGCAGTGACGACCGCCGCGCCGACGACTGCAGCCACAACCGCCACGGCTCCAGCCACGACCGCCGCGCCGACGACTGCAGCGACGACCGCCACGGCTCCAGCCACGACCGCCGCGCCAACGACTGCAGCGACGACCGCCACGGCTGCAGTGACGACCGCCACGGCTGCAGTGACGACCGCCGCGCCGACGACTGCAGCCACAACCGCCACGGCTCCAGCGACAACCGCCACGACTGCAGCGACGACCGCCACGGCTCCAGCGACGACCGCCACGGCTCCAGCGACGACAGCCGCGCCGACGACTGCAGCCACGACCGCCGCGGCTGCAGTGACGACCGCCACGACTGCAGCGACGACCGCCACGGCTGCAGTGACGACCGCCACGGCTGCAGTGACGACCGCCACGGCTGCAGTGACGACCGCCGCGCCGACGACTGCAGCGACGACCGCCACGGCTCCAGCGACGACCTGACAAATCTAAAAAAACTCCAATATTGTAATATTGACCTGTTTTGAGTGCCCCGCCCCCCCTCTCACTGCCCCCCCCCCTCTCCCCAACAACCCACCTCCCCCCTCCCCTCTCACTGTCCCGCCCCCGACACACACACACACACACACAGACACACACAGACACACACATCTTAAATCTCCCCTTAGCATATTTAAGGTTGTTAAAATCATTTTAAGTCACTGTCCTACACATATATTTTTGTATCCGTTTGTGTTTCTTCATTAAAGCTACAAGTTTCAAACTACTACACCTTCTGATAAAGATGTACATTATTTAAATACATGCATTAGATATGTGTGTATACACTATAATTGTATGTGTATATTTATTCATACAGGGCATATATTCTGAGTGCGCGCACACACACACACACACACACAGACACACACAGACACACACAGACAAAGGGATCGTGGGGGGCTACAGCTTTGGAGGCTAACACTGCTGATACTTTTCCGGCAAAATGCACTTAAAACCCCGGGAGTTTATTTTAAAGCGAGCGACAGAGGCGGCAACGAGCTGCTGGTGACCGTCACCGGTTCGTGCAGCAAATCTGTACGGGCCACAGTAAAAGTAAAAGTACTACATCAACAATCCTACTTAAGTAAAAGTAAAACGTGCTTACTTTTAAATTTACTTTAAGGATTAAAAGTAAAAGTACTCACGCAATGGGTTGTCTCTCAATGTCCACAGGTGCAGCGACGACCCAAAGGAAATAGAATATAGTTACAATATAATCCTGACAAATCGGAATTTTAGGCCTAAAAACTACTTAAAGTCTAACATTTGATTCAGCCAGGTCTTAAAAATGAATTAGATTAGGAAGCTACTTCAAGATAACTTGCTCTCCAGCCAGTTCTGATTACCAGCTCCGCTCCAGGTGTGTCTGCTAAAACACAGCTCAGAAGACTTCTCTCTGTTAATGTTCTTTAATCAACAGCACAATACAACATATCCCTATGAAGGCAGGGCAGGATATGGGTGGGAATAAGTGTGGTACTATAAAAGGAAAGATACGTGTGTGCAGACTTCACACCTCCATATTAACAATATACATCCTTATGTTCTGTACATTTTAGTGAGGAACCCATAGATACCGATGCACTCGCGCTGACCGTGCAGCCCCAGCAGTACAAGTTAACTAATAAAGAACTCTGAAACTACTTATGACATTGCCCACGAGTATATTCTGAGTAGGGGCTGCAAGGAGAAGTTGGCTGAGCTTGAGACAATTGAAAAGGAGATCGTGGCCTAGGCAGCAGGTTTATGTTGGGTTGGGATGTTTAATTTTCTTTTCTGGACATTTTTTTTGGAACATACTTTTTTCTCTATGCTGAAAGAATGGTTTATTGAACTCATACTTGGTAACTGTTTGACAAACAAAAGCGTCCTTATTGACTAGAAGGCTCAGTTATTTCTGATTCTCTTTGTTACTATTTTGGACCTGTTTGGATTTCCAACTGCTGTAAGTCCAGGGATACAGTCTTTGCCTCAGTGCAGGGCCAGCTAGCTGTCGCCTGTAGTCCTTCTCAACCAGGTCTACAGACCTACGCACACACAGTTCTGTGTATTGTTATGTTCAGTCATTGTTATGTTGAACGGGAATACATTTACTTTGCAAGTAATTCTGGGACTTATTTCTTCTTTCATAGTTATTTTTCTTTTTTGCCAGTATGGCTGTGAAATAAGTCTTAAATTCTATTCAAAGTGGTCGTAAATTTTACTTGTTAAAACCTGTAGGAACCCTGTAATCAAATATTGCACAGTTTAAATATCCCCAAACAATTTACACAGACACTTATTAACAGACATCACAATAATTATATATGTCAACAAACTGTATATACATTACTCTGTATAATGCTCTGTCATCTCCAGAGGTTGTACACAGCTATCTATAAGCAACTGGACTTGCTTTAGTTATTGGCAGTGGTGGAGGAAGTACTGAAGTTTAGTACTTAAGTAAAAGTACAAGTACCCAGGAAAATATATACTTAAGTAAAAGTAAAAGTACTACATCAACAATCCTACTTAAGTAAAAGTAAAAAGTACTTACTTTTAAATTTACTTTAAGTATTAAAGTAAAAGTACTCACGCAATTGGTTGTCACCAAGCTTTGTTCACATAGATCAGGGGTGTCCAAACTTTTTATCCTGAGGGCCACATATTGAAAAAAATACGAAGGTCCGGGCCACTCACGGCGCTACGCCCCCCGGCCCTGGAGCGGACTGTTGACAGTTGGGGGGGGGGGGGGGGTGGCTGCATTCTGAGGGACAGCTGCAATACAGTGGGCCATAGTCCATCACATTACCTTTCATTTAGCTGACGCTTTTATCCAAAGCAACTTACAATAAGTGCATTCAAGAGTACAAACCCAGAACAACATGAATCAAGAAAGTACAATATATTCAAAATTAGAGCTAAACTACAAAGAGCTATAAGTAAGTGCCATTAAAGTACTATTAAATTGTTAGTTTGAAAATAAAAAAATTATAATTTTTTTTTTTAAATTTTTTTTTAGGCGGGCCAATTTAAAATGGATGGCGGGCCGCAGATGGCCCGCGGGCCGTAGTTTGGACACCCCTGACATAGATGCACAGTCCCCCACCTCTGGTCTTACCGGAGTCATCAGCTGTCCGCCCGGAGGAGGTAGCGCCACGTTAGCTCGACGGCGCTATCGGGGACGCTGCTGTTGAGCCATGTTTCTGTGAAAATCATGATGTTGCATTCCATCATCCATTTGTGTGTGGTGATCCGCAGCCGCAGCTCATCCATTTTGTTCGCCAGAGACCGAACATTGGCGAGGAAAAGGCTCGGTAGAGATAGCCGGTGAGGAGTTAGCTTTAGCTTAGCCCACCTCTCGTCCCCCGTATTTGTTTACGATCTCGACGCCGCCTGTGAGAACTTCAGCTCGGCGACGCCTGGTTTGTAGCCTCGGTAGCTCTGACGATCCCGGGAATGAGCCTTGGACCATCGAAAAAGTGGGTAGATGAACAAGATCCGATGTCTAAAAGATCCTGTCGGCTGTAGACTAATCGCAAGACTGTTCTGAGTGAACAGACTTGAAATGAGTAGGCAGATAATAACTATTTTGCTAAATCTGGGGAGACGCTGAGCCTCGCGTTGAGCACGCTGTATCTTCACAGTCACTGGAAAACATGAGTCATTAGTCATTGAAATCAGTCTCTTCACTGAACCTTGTGTATTTTTCTGTGACCACCACATAGACTTTGAGAGAATAGTTAAATGTCAACGGAGCTGATTGATCGACTCGTAGTTTTTCCCCTTGGGAATAAGGTGTTTTTATTTTATTCTCATTTTGTATTATATTCAGTGTGATTTCATACTCTACTGCAGTGCTTCCCCCCCCTTTTTTTGTCACAAATACAGTACTTGCACTTCTAATTTAGTTTTGTTAATTCATATATCCTTATCGTATCAGCTCTGTGTGTAGTCTGTATTCAAAGAACACTTTGCACTAATGTTGTGGTCCAAGCAAAACTTGAAACCCATTATTCTGGGGTGTCTCTCAGTGCTGTATATTATTCAGCCTGGAGTGTGGACACTGTTTTGGGTGTCTTAGTTGTTACTGTGATCTACCTGCTAAACTAGGATTTGGACTAGGTTAAGTATGCCCAGTGATTTCTTTTGGGGTAGTTTTTTCCTGTAGTTCGGGGACAGGATAGGGGAGGGTAAGCGCTGCTGTTTACATTTTTCGTGTTTCATTTTCCTTTTGTTGGATGATTGGAATCTAGGTTTATTTTCTCAAACAACTGCCTGCATTTAGATTAATTCCCCCGCATTCAGCACCTGCTATTTAATCACTTTCCGGCTTTGTGGCTCCCATGTCTAGTTCACTTAAACTTACTACTTGGAATGTCCAGGGACTGGGCCATGTAATTAAAAGGAAGAAGATTTTAACATATTTGAAAAAACAAAAATCTGATATAGCATTACTTCAGGAAACCAGGCTGTCTGATACAGAACATTTGAAACTTAAGAGGGACTGGGTAGGCAAAGTTTACTTTTCCTCCCATTCACAGAATAAAAAAGGTACAGCCATTCTTATAAATAAGAACCTTCCCTTCATCTTGGAACATGAAGAAAACGACTCAGAGGGGACTTTTTACACTCTATCCAGACTTGCTGTATAGACTCTATTGTCTTATCAGACCACGCTCCGGTACATCTATGCATTAACCCATTATTTACCATTCCTGGAACTCCCACTTGTAGATTCAACACGTCATTTTTAAATAGTGACTCATTTCGCGTTTTTGTCCGGAACCACTTATCACAATTCTGGCTCGACAATAAAAGCTCTCTAGTGTCCTCTGCTACGATCTGGGATGCAGCTAAAGCCACTTTACGTGGTCACCTTATATCCTACAGCTCTCATCAGAAAAAAGCCTTAGAGGAAGACAGAAAGAATCTTGAAAAAGAATTGACTAGGCTGGAGCAGATACATAAACAGTCACCTACTCTAGCAAACTTAAAGGCGCTAGTCGCTGTTAAGACTGCACTTAACTTGGATCATACTCGTCATGTTCAGAAATTGTTACTTTACACTAAAGAGAAATATTATGAATTTGGCAATAAGTCCAGTCGCCTGCTTGCCCACCAACTGAAAAATCTAAATAATGATCGCTCAATTAATATGATAAGAACACAGAATGGGGATGTCACATATGATCCAACGATTGTCAATAGTACTTTCCGGGATTTTTATAAATCCCTGTATAGTACAGATAAGGCTGCCGGGGCTGTTATTGCTTCATATTTGAACAATATCCCTTTACTTACTATTTCGGGGGAGGATGGCTCCAGCTTAGACACATTCAGTGCCTTGTCAGGTTATAAGATCAACTTGGGGAAGTCGGTTGTTACACCCTTTAATATCCCCCAGGATATGTCTATACAATCTCCTTTCCAAGTGTCCAGGAGGGGTTTTAAATATTTAGGTATCTTTGTCACCCCTGATTTAAATAATCTGTTTGAAACTAATTACTCACCTCTAATTCTAAGGGTTGAGAATGATCTGACAAAATGGGCCTCCCTACCAACTTCTTTCCTCGGGAGAATCAACACTATAAAAATGAATATTCTTCCTCGATTGAACTATTTATTTCAAAATCTCCCGTGCTATCTGACCTCGGTCTTTTTTAAGTCTCTGAATTCTCATATATCTCGCTATATTTGGAACAATAAACACCCAAGAGTTAGTTCTCTACACTTACTAAGCCAAAGGATCTCGGAGGCTTGTCCCTGCCTTCTCTACAACTATACTATTGGTCAGCACAATTTAAAATGATGTCAGATTGGTTTTTGAATAGGAAAGATTCCTTATGGTTGGGTCTTGAATCTCAATCTTGTTATCCCAGAAAACTTACTTCCCTTCCCTTCATCAATAATATAGATCATTTAAATCATCTCAAGAATAACTTTATTGTTTATAATACACTACTAGTTTGGCGAGACGTGAGGAAATACCAGAATATTCCTCCTGTCTTCTCTTTCCGATCTCCCCTGGCTCTGAATCCAGATTTACCAGCACAGATTAGGAGTATTGGTCTGATGGAGTGGGCATCTAAGGGCTTATCTAACTTTATGGACCTGTTGGACTCCGACTCTGTTAAACCATTTGAGCAAATCAGGGCTGATTTTAATATTCCTCACAAAGACTTGTACAAGTATCTCCAAATTCTTCAATTAATAAGGTCCCTTCTGAGGACAGGCAAGATTCGCATGGGACTGTCAGAGTTGAAAAACACAATAATTTTGGTTAAGTCTCCCAAAAAACTGATATCAAAGATTTATGTTTCACTACTTTATTTTGAATCTTCAGGTTATGACTCTTTGAAGCCGTTATGGGAGCGCGACCTGGAGGTGACGTTTAATCCTATAGACTGGGACATGATCTGTAGTGGGGTTTTCCCTAAATGTACCTCAATCTCCATACATGAACAGATTTTTTTTTTTTTTTAGAACCTATTACACACCTGTTCGCCTCCAGAGACTGTTCCCTGACACCTCTAACCTATGTTATAAATGTAAAATACATAAAGGTATGTTTATTCACTTGTTTTGGTCATGCGACCGTATCCAGACTTTCTGGAAGGGGGTACACTCTGTAATTCCGGAGGTCAGGGTAAAATATTTTTGCTGACTTCTTCTTTCTGTCTCCTCAGTCATACCCTAGACAATCTCTTTGATAAGGACACCAAATCTTTGTTGATAATTCTTTTATTTCTGGCTAAAAAATGTATTTTGCTGAGGTGGTCAACTCCCCAGGTCCCTACAGTCGACATGTGGACATCACAGATTTCTGCTCTTTTTCCTATTGAGAAGTTGACTCATGATCTGAACCACAAATCAGTCAAGTTTTGGAGGATCTGGGAACCGGTGCATTCCTTCTTACAGAAACCATAACTCATAATCTTTTTGTGCAAGGGGAGGCCTGACTGCCTTTTTATTTTATTTAGTTTCATTCTAATTATTTTATACACGCTATTCACTTGCCTGTCTCCTGTCATCCTGCTGATTGTGTATGTATGTATGTTTGTGTATACATGGATGTATATGTGTGTGTATATATATATATATACACATGTGTAAAGATATGTATTGCAGTGCTCACTGTTAGTTTGGGGTGGGAGTTTTTTGTTTTGTTAGTTTTGTTGTCTGTTTTGATTTTCTAATGTTTGTACTCATAAAACGGTAAATAACCAATAAAAAGAGTAGAAAAAAAAAGAAATCAGTCTTTTCATCGATGCAGAACGCTTTCAGGGCCCTGAAAACTAAACCAAACTTAAGAAGAAAAAATAAATAACTTGCTCCGCCAGAGTATCTCTTTTGGACCATTTTGCCGGTCCCAAGCCCGGATAAAGGAGGAGGGTTGGACTTAGAGCTAGAAGTTACACCCCACATAACAGCCTTTTGATTAAATTTGATATTCTAACTTTAACAATACAGGACAAAATTGATTTATGTATGTGGGTCTAGATACAGCATTAAAGTCATGAAGTTATTTTGAGTAGTGATGGCCTATTTCAATGGCAAGATAAAAAAAAAAGAATCAACAGAAGAATACGGAAGCGTATTGCATTCACTTTTATTTTTTATTTTTTGGAGCATTTATCTCGGAATTTCCGAGATAATTATCTCAGAAAAACAGAATACATTTTTTGTGAAGTGAATGTAATACGCTTCTATAGAAGAAAGCTCATATTTAGTTCTGAACATATTAAGGGTGTTTTTTTCTCACTTTCTGTACGTCCTATAGCGATTACATTATGCAAATTATGCGATGACGTCATTTAGTTGCATCTAGCGACTTTTAGGACAGCCAATAGCTACTTTCCTTACTGAGGAGTTGGCAACACTGCGCTAAATGGCAGGTGTGCCTCGTTGTTGCATGAAAAAGCATTACTTTTAGTTGTTTAGCACCTGGCTGATAAAGGCACAAGGTTTGTTGTTATTTCGTTACTAGTCATTATTATAAACATAATTCTAAGCGTCTTATGCGGTGTAAGGACACGTGTGTGTGTGTGTCTGTGTGTGTGTGCGTTTAAACTTCCAAAACAGCAACACAATCCATATTTCCCGAAACTGTGTTCATAAAATGTAACGAGTAACGACACATATTGTAGAAACGTAGTGGAGTAAAAGTATAGATAATAGCTGCAAAATGTAACGGAGTAAAAGCAAAAAGTATGCACTATTATTTTTTACTTAAGTAAAGTACAGTTACGTAAAAATTTACTTAAGTACAGTAACAAAGTAAAAATACCTCGTTATATTCCACCACTGGTTATTGGAGACGTTTCACTTTTCATTTAAGAGGCGACTTCAGTACGTTGCCTGGATACACAATCTGTTCAGTTGTGTTCTTCCCCGTCATCCGGAAGCAGAAGAAGTGTGGCTGGGTTCCAAAAATCAACAGCGTTTCACTGTGATGTTGGGCATGTCAAGAAGAACAGTGTGATACCACAACCAGTGAGCAGCAGAGAGATGTGAGGTCTTCTATTCTAAATGAATGAGAGACGCAGATTGAAGAACAAGGAGTGTCAAGTCAAAGTAAACTGTCTCGTAAGGACAGCTTTTACACAGGCGGCCACTGCACGTAAACAACGTGGAAGGCCAGCTGCCACCAGATCAAGTTTGGCGGAGAAGTAGGCGACAGGGAGAAATTTGACACCATGAGACTGAAGGAGGACGGAAGTCCTTCAGCGGTCTCTCTCATCCACAGTCTGAACAAAAGGTTTGTCAGGGTTAGGGAGAGCAAGAGTGGGAGATGGCTGCAGCGTCTTCTTCAGTGTGACAAACACCTCGTCTGCCTCTGGAGTCCAAACGACATTTTCCATGGTACAGAGCTCCTAAAGGGGCTTCAAGAAGAGCAAAGTCAGGAGTGAACGTTCTACAGAAAGAGCATGTGGCGATGAATGACATGGTCCAACACCTTAGACACTGGTCAGTGGAATTTACCATAACAGTACTTAATTAATAAATAGACTAAGAATAAGATGCATAATATCTGCAATAAAGCTTTTCAAACATGCACTGAACTCCAGATAACCTTACATTTTCCAGAGGGGCTCCAGACTTTCCCAGGAGATTCTCAGTCGTCTAATTAAAACTCTGTACGAGCGATGTGAGAGATGGATTGGCCCCTGCATGTCAATACTGAACATCCCTCTCATCCCTCTCCTGAACACCACTCGGATTTCCAGGTTGTTGTGAAAGTTCACGTATGAAAACACAAAGTTAGATATTTTCCCAGTATTTCGCTCAATATTTATGCTTTCATTGTTCAAACATGAAATATGGGGAGAGAATGGGGAAGACATTTCTATACAATGGGAGGAAGTGCAGAGCTGTGCATGCTCCTAAAATCTATAGTATAAAATGGCAGCAACAATCTTACATGCTGCAATGTTCCATCCCAAACGAGTGAAAACATTGTTGGCACAGTGTGTGCCAACAAATTAATTTACCCCCGGTACCTTCACCTAACATTCAGGCCTCATTATGACGTTAACACTGTTTGTTAGAGTGGTAGAAACACATTTCAAGTGGAGGAAACAGAAGCAGGATTTTGGCTCTGGTTTAACTGGTACAAAACACTGAATTGCTCTGGACCTATGATCAGGACCCAGATGTGGAAAACTGTTCCTGCTTTATGGATCCAACTTCTCCAAAATTTTGCAGCAAAACTATAAACAAAGATGAAGTGGCCTCTGCCAGGGAGGTTATGTTTTGGTTTACTTTGTTTGTCTGATAGTTAACAGGATTAAGCAGAAACTACTGGACAGCTAACCACGAAACTAACAATATAAACATAAGGAAATAGAATATAGTCACAATATAAACATGAAAAAAATCAAAAAAATACCAAAATCATATACTATGTGAATAGTGAATGTAAAATTGAACAAACAACCAAATATTGCAGTTTAAATATCTGAAAATGATTTACACAGTCCCTTATTAAGAGACTTGACAATAATTATATAATGTATTATATATGTCAACAAACTGTATATACATTACTCTGTATAATGCTCTGTGATCTCCAGAGGTTGTACATAGCTGTCTATAAGCAACCGGACTTGCTGTAGTTATTTGGAGACATGTCAAGCAAGCACAACATTACAAACAGGTACTAGTTTTTTAAGAAGAGCATCAATTAATTAGTTCCCTGTTGTAACAAGTTATGTACTCTGAACTACAGGAGCAGCAGCGCCTCCTGCTGGTTCAGAAAGATTACAGCACTTGGTGTCACATCCAACCAGACTTGAAGCTGCTCAGCTCTCTGAATAATATGACTTTCCATAAAAATAATCCTAATAGAGGGCAAAGCACCAATAACACTCCCTGCGATTCTTCTCTGCTGATCATAGACATGATCGTTTTGTGGCCATCGGAAAAGTTTTTTTTTTTCTTCTGGTAGATAATTTTTCATGGTTGTTTTGAATTATAATTTTGTGCTCATGTTGTTGTCTTTAGTAGCTTTGTGCAGTTGTATTTGCCCCATAGTGCGGAACTTATTTATCCCGACCCCAGTGAACGCCCCACGCCAGAGGCCGCCCAGTCATTACTTGAACGCCTTCTCAATTAATTTTGTTTTTTAAAAGTCCTGATTTCAGAATTACAGAAGCATCAGCGCCACCTGTGATTTTAGATTGGGGATTAAAACGTTTACAGCACCTATATTCCCAGGGGGTCTCCTGTCAGGAACCAGGCACGACCTTGCCTAGCTATCCAGATAGGATGAGATCAGATGAGTTCAGGGTAAACTTATTTCCCCCTGATCCCAGTGAACGCCTCACGCCAGGTATAAATGCACCTGTGCGGCCTCTGGGTCTAAAGGATCTGCAGGTGCGCAAGTGTCTCAGTCTGCATCAGTCGAAGAGTAGCTTGGAGTGACCATGGCGTCTGCACTGATGGCTCGGGTTTGGATCGTGTTCATTGTAGCCCAGCACAACAACGCAGAGAGCAACCGGTTCGCACGTGGACGTTCGACGACCAGGAGGAGTTTCACGGCGGCAGCGAGAGGCCGTTTAGGTCGGTAACTGACGAACGGAACGACCGTCGCCTCCCAGGGTTGTTTCGGAATTTCCTCAAAGGTAAATAATAAAAATCTGCTGCTCTCTGGGCTCATTTGTAGGTTTAACTACGGTGGCCCTGAGATCTCAACGAACAGCAACTTGAGAAAACACATGCAAGTTAAGAAAACACATGCAAGTTGACAAAACACAAGCAAATAAAGAAAACATCTTCATCAAATTCACAACACAACACAACACATTACAGAAACGCGCTGCAAATAGACAAACGCGCTGCAAATAGAGAAACGCGCTGCAAATAGAGAAAAGCGCTGCAAATAGAGAAGAAACGGCAACGGAAGTGTTTCCAGAGGACAGCTAAAAGTGATGGACACTGCTGCCACAAAAACGTCCAATACACCATACAAATTTGGTTCCACACAGGGTTCGGCCACCAGCGGCTCTGGAGCCGAACGCGGCTCTTCAGCTTTCTGCAGTGGCTGTACAGTTCAGTGTTGTGCATATGTTTCGCAAACGCTGAACTTAATGAATCAGTTTTCATAATATTAACGTCAACGTAACTATGAACGTGAGTGAACGTCATGTTCATTTTTTAAATCATCGTATCAGGCCATCATGAAATATCAGGAGCGGGCGAGTGTGTGTGTGTGTGCGTGTCTCGGCGCTCCGACCCCGCCCACTCGCTCGGAGAGAACGACAGTGAGCTCTGAGCACGAAGATGGTCCGATCTAGAGACATGTCGTCTTCTCCTGTTAAACTGAATAAACAGCGCTAACAAGCAAGCTCCTGTTTGTGAGGCAATGTATTGTCCATAGTGTGCAGGGGTACGAAACCTTTACTATCAAAAGAGACATTTTGCCCCCTCTTCTGAGCATGTGGGCGGGGTCGGAGCCCAGGGACCGGTGCGCTAGCACAAACACACACACACACAGACACACACGCACACACACACACACACACACACACATACTCGCCCGCTCCTGGTATTTCATGATGTTCTGATACGATGATGATTAAAAAAATTTACGTGACGTTCACTCACGTTCATCGTTACGTTCATGTTAATAATATGAAAACTGATTCGCTATGTTCAGCGTTCGCGAAACATATGCACAACAATGTACTGTACAGCCACTGCCGAGGGCTGAAGAGCCGCGTTCGGCTCCAGAGCCGCGGGTGGCCAACCCCTGTGTGGAACCGAATTTGTATGGTGTATTGGACGTTTTTGTGGCAGCAGTGTCCATCACTTTTAGCTTTCCTCTGGAAAAACTTCCGTTGTGTTTTCTTCTCTACTTGCTGCGCGTTTGTCTATTTGCTGCGCGTTTGTCTATTTGCAGCGCGTTTGTCTATTGGCAGCACGTTTGTCTATTTGCAGGGCGTTTGTCTATTTGCTGCGCGTTTCTGTAATGTGTTGTGTTGTGTTGTGAAATTGATGAAGATGTTTTCTTACTTTGCTTGTGTTTTGTCAACTTGCATGTGTTTTCTTAAGTTGCTGTTCGTTGAGCTCTCAGGGCCATGGTATTTAACCGTTTAAAACGTGGAGCTTCAAACTGTCCCCAGTTGTCCCGGAGGGCAGTGATATGCATTTTTGTAAGGGCCAACCCTAACCCTTTTTAACCCTGTATTCGTTCTCTTATCATCTTTGCTGGTATATCTGACTCCAGAGATAACTTATGTGGCAAGAAAATGTTTGTTGAAAATGTTTTTTTTAAGTTTGCTTCAGTTTAAGGACAATTTGGTTTTGTTCAAAATATACATTTCGATATCTTCCGAATTAAGCTTCAATTTAGGGTCTCGTGTTGTGTCGAGTTCTGCCCACCGAGAAGTGCATGCCACTGGTGGGAGCGGGCACACTTACTACGTCATCATCTCTATCTAGAGCTGTGAAAAATAACGCGTTAACGCATTATGATTAAATTACAAGATTAATTCGTGGTTTTTTTTAACGCATGCGCAGAAGGACCTTCCAATATACCCACAATTCTGCCCACTCTGCACTAGTCGCCGCTCTAATGCAGTCAGATGGCAGCTGCCATTCAAACAAACAAAACAACATGGATAATTCTGATGAACCTGAGAACCTTCTGGACGGGAAGATCGTGTTCCAAAAAAACAAAGATCGAACATTCAATAAAACCAAGGTGATATGCACACTCTGTGGGAAGAAGTTATCGTTTCACCGTAGCAATACCCGCCTAACCACCACAACTTAAAGCATGCGTTGGTCGGCGAGGGGCGTTCAAGTGGATGCGCCAAACCAGACTCACTCGCAGGACACATCGGTCAGCTTTACTGTCAGAATGTGGACAAGTTAGATTGCCTCACCAACTCGCTAAAGAACGACTAGCTAAGAGGACCTTGAGAGTCATTAGATTGTGGCATGGTGTGGTTAATGGTTGTTTGACAAAAAAAAAAAAAAATGTCAACCATCCTATAAAAATGGCTAAGAAGCTCAAATAATTTCTGTTTGATTTAAAAAGAAAACAGTTTTATTCAATCATACAATGGCTAAAAAGCACGAATTCTGTTTAGGATGAAGATTATATTAATGTTCCATGTGGAATAGCAAAGACAACTGCTGAGTTGCAGCACCATTGTTTTGTTTATTTATGAATATAAAAGAAAACATGTTAAATGTATATATCCGTCTTTTGTCAAAAAATGTGTTTTCACAAACGTATACCAAAAAAATTGGTAATGTGATTAATCATGATTAATCCATAGAAACCTGTGATTAATTTGATCACAAATTTTAATCATTTCACAGCCCTATCTCTATCGAAATTTACGTTTAAGAACTATACAACGTTTGTTGCTGTTTAATCATGATGATTAAGGGTCCGTTGCTGATGTTTATAAATTCCTGGAGTCAGTTTTTTTACGTTAAAATTGGGTACACTGCCAAACGACATCATATAAAGCCTGAGCTAACACCTTATCACACTCTGATTTTAAGTGCGTTATTTTGTGCTGAATCTGTGAGTTGATTTAAACATCGAAAAAAAATATCTGGCGATAAGGATGCATTGACAGTTGTGCATTTGATTAATTGCTGAGATTTGCATCCCCTTTTCTCACACCACATGACTGGAATGCAACTCAATGAAAAGTCAATACGGACCAAAATATTAGTGGGGAACTTAAGAGTGAAGTGCATTATTTTGTAAAGCATATTTTGGACTTTCTGATATTTTCATCCCCCTGTTTTTTTCAGTGAGGAAAACTTTTACTGATCTGAAACCTGGAAGAAGCCAATCTGGACGATCAAAACTTTTGGTTCTGTCTTTTGAACAGTGGTGTATAAAGTACTTGAAAGCCATACTTACCTAACCCTAACCCTAGCCCTAACCCTAACCCAGTAAAAGTACAGATATCTTACCTGAAAGTGAAACCGGTAAAAGTCACCCGTCAGAAAATGACTTGTGTACAAGTCTTAAAGTAGCTCATTAAGTGTACTTAAGTATCAAAAGTATCTAGTGTTGAAATGTACTTAAGTATCAAAAGTACAAGTACCAACATTTAAAATGCAAAGTGCTTTTTATTGTAGGCCTATACAGACGCAAAACAACCCCAAATTGTTCTCTTAAAGATTCATTTCAACTGACTGAAAAATTATAACAACTCTATATATATTGTATAATTTTGAACACTAGATGCTGAGGTTCAAATAGGATTGGACTAGTGCATCTGAACTTCTAGGGAAAAAAAAGAATCAACACAACAGAATAAACAAGGGCCTCTTGTGTCTGCCTAAGAACACTAATGGACCACAGTATAACTCCTAAAAAAGTCTGTTAATATCACTAAACATGGACCTTTCATCAGTAGCAGGAATGATACACAATGCCCCTTATGATAACTCACGCAAAGGGAAACAAGTTCTAGGCACACAAAATAGGATAGTTTCTCTTTTCTTAACAGTCTGCACTGTGCTAGTAGAGAGAAGAAAAAAATCCCTGAACAAAGTCTAGTTTTGGTGCCAAATTCAGACAGAATAATAAAGACTGAACTGAACCGAGCTCCTGCATGAACACCGGATCATTCTAAAGGGAATAAATGGATGGGGAATGTAATCGTGTTGATTAAGTCCGCGCTGCCCCCCCCGACATCAAACAGGCCACTGGACCTACACATCTCCCGACATAAGGGAGTGAGCGAGGGGTGCATAGAGGCTCGCGTTGCTTCAACCTCCGCTGCTCAAGTAACGAGCCAGATTTGAGAATAAAAGTAGAAAGTACAGAAATTTCGAAAAAAGTCGTCAGGAAAATAAATACTCAAGTAAAGTACAGATATGTGAAATCTATTAAAGTACAGTACTTCATTACTTCCTACAACTGCTTTTGAACTTCCAGCCAAATACTCTTTTTACAGTTTAACTGTTTGGATCTACAGTATGTATCTAGATAATATTACTGATATTTACCATTTCTACTGGTAAATATTAGATAGTGACAAGGAACCGTTGTAGAGTTACTTTTCAAATATTTATTGAAATAAAAATGTTTACAGTACAGTGTTATCAAAACTGGACCTGTAAGCCAGTTATTGGGATTAATCCTAAAAAGCCCATCAGACACACACCCCACATACACTATTGCCTTACAACATGCCTAATGTGGGGGTATTGGTAAATAAAAGCATATAGCATTATCCCAGTTGTCATTTTTCGAATGTAGAGAATATGTAACATGATGTGATAGATCTTTGTAAATGGTCCCTTGAAGCTTTACTTTTTTTTTTAAGCCAATAACTATACGTTAAGCTTCAAGGATCTTAACTTCTGATTTGTGCAGACTTTCACATCTAAAGTTTAAGATTTTTTGTTTTTGGCAGATTTCTTCACCAACAAAGGAGGTGCAATTAAACAGTGGAAGACCTCCAGTACCTTTATGGATATATCAAAGTTACCAGACAGGGTAAGTCAAGTGCAAAGTATGTTCAAGACTATTGGTAAAGTAGTTTTTTATGAAACTAAAGTTAAGATTTTTAACAGGACTCTGGCCATGAACTGGCATATGTGGATGCTACTGGTAGACTGTGTCCAAAGTTTCCAGCTTGTTACCCGACTTTGTCAAAACACGTTCTAAGACATCATGTGAAGAGGGCTCCACAAGAACTGGATTTCATTAACCTGTGGTCGTTTGAAGAAATACCTGTTGAACCCTTTGATCCAGACACGACAACACAAACACCAACCCAGACGTCCGTCCAAACAACTGTTGATCCTGTTACTGATTCTTTAGCGGTCATTGATTCTGGCTTTAATGAATTTTGGGGACTTGAAGAAATTCCTGAAGAGCCATTCAGTGGTGTAGATATAGTTATACCAGTGGGAACCACAGTGCCAGCGACCACCACACCGGCGGCGTCCACCACCACACCGGCGTTGACCACCACCACCACCACCGCTGCGGCGTCGACCACCACCACCGGCGACGACCACCGCGGCGCCAACAACGATGACCACCACAGCAGTGGTGACGACCACCGCAGCGCCGCCGACGAGCAGCGAAGACGACCACCGCGGCGCCGGTGGCTACCACTGCGGCGCCAACAACGACGACCACCACCGCACCGCCAACGACCACTTGACAACTCTTAAAATAAAAATTAATTTCTACTCAAAATGGCTGGAGCTACATGACTTGAAACTCACACTGCTGAGGCCTGATATTACTGCTGTTATTACCAAACCCTATATAAACATAAGAAAATAGAATAGTCACAAAATAAACATATCAAATCACAAAAATCCAATATTGTATACTGTGAATAGTAGATTTAAAATTGCACAAATAATCAAATATTGCACAGTTTAAATATCGCCAAAGGATTTACACAGACTCTTAAGAGACATCACAATAATTATTAGTGCTGTCAAACGATTAAAATATTTAATGGCGATTAATCGCATTTATGTATCTTAACTCAAAATGTATCGCAAATTTGTATCTGTCCTAAATGTCCCTGCATTTATTTTTTTTCCATAATTTTTTCATTTTAATGCTCTTATCAACATGGAAAAGTGGATTGGCTTGCTTTATGCAAATGTTTTATTTTATTGAAAAACAACATTTTCAAACAGGGTGGTACAAAATAAAATTATAAAGTGCACATTTCAGGTAAACAAGGACAAGGAGCCTATAGTGCAGTTAAACCATGGCTTAATATTTTCTTTTTTTCAAGTTTGCTGTGAACATAGAAGTCAGGCCTCTTATTTCAGAAACAATGAACCGTAACAGTTAGGTTATCAATAAAAGTTAAGCCTACTACTTCTTTGCTTTCAGCCAGCTACTCAAACAGACAAGCAACAAAATAACAAACAAAATATACAGGCAAGTGTCGGCCTACTTTGAAACAAATTAAACACAGAACTTTGTAGGGCTATTTGAGTCCTCCCCATATTTGTGGAAAATGTATGAAATAAGAAGTACCCTATTTTGAAATAAATAAAAACTTATAGCTGCAGCCTAATAGCTTAAGAATATATATTTTAGTTTGCGAAATATTAAAACAAAAAGCGAGAGCAGGTCAAACTGGAGGCGAACACAGATACTGAAGCTCGATAGAAACCAACTGCAGCTTCTGCTCTGATCAAGAAGCTGAGGCGCTGATCTCTGAGCAGCTGAGACCAGAGAAACTCTGTGTTTTCACTGTTTCCATAGTTAAGAAGCAGTCAGTCACTGAGCGGCTGCTTCATGTGAACGAGCTCTGAGCGGTGCGCTCAGACTCAGACACAGACTCGCCCGCTCCTGGTATTTCAAGACGGCCTGATACGTGATATATGCCACACAGTTGTGTTCTTCCCCGTCATCCGGAAGCGGAAGAAGTTTGGCTGGGTTCCAAAAATCAACAGCGTTTCACTGTGAAGTTGGGCATGTCAAGAAGAACAGTGTGATACCACAACCAGTGAGCAGCAGAGAGATGTGAGGTCTTCTGTTCTGAATGAAGGAGAGACCCAGCATAAGGAACAAGGAGTGTCAAGTCAAAGTAAACTGTCTCGTAAGGACGGCTCTGACCACTGCACGTAAACAAAGTGGAAGGCCAGCTGCCACCGGATCAAGTTTGGCACATAAGTAGGAGAGGCGGTGGTCTAGTGGCAGAAACTTGGACTATGGGCAGAGAAGGTCTCTGGTTTGTCTCTGGTTCGACTCCACGTAGAGACAACAAAAGACGAACCTGAATTGATCTGTCCAAAAATCCAAGAGTCTCCCTACCCTGTCTAGTGCCCCTGAGCAAGGCACCTTACTCCCTCAACATCGGCTCCCCGAGCGCCATACATGGTCGCTCACTGCTCTGTGTGTCCTGCACCAGATGGGTCAAAAGCAGAAGTTAAATTTCCCTACCTGCATGAGTGTGCCTTTGCATGTCTGTGCATGTGTTTGGGACTAATAAATGCATGTTATCTAGTTGACAGGACGAACTTTGTCATCATGAGACTGAAGGAGGACGGAAGTCATGCAGCGGTCTCTCTCAACCACAGCCTGAAAAAAAGGTTTGTCAGGGTTAGGGAGAGCAAGAGTGGGAGATGCAGGGTTCCTACTGTCATGAAAAACCTGGAAAAGTCCTGGAATTTTAAAATGTGATTTTCCAGGCCAGGAAAGGTCATGGAAAAAATTAAATCCCAAAAGTTTTGGAAAAGTCATGGAAATTTGTTATATTCATATTTTCATGTCGTTCATTTAAGCTGAGTTTTAAATAATTCATATGGTTTTAAAGAAATATTCTCAAAATATAAGCAGGCATACTTGGGTTTGTGTCATTTAAGGTATACTGTTTGCTTTGGAATTCTCATTGTTAGTTTAAATACTCCATTTTGTCCCTTTCACGTAAACACCGATGCAGAGAGTATCGTCTCAGGGGGATGTTCCAATTGCCGACAATGAGGAGGGGGGGATATGTATTTCTAGTGCTTTCTTATTTTCATTTTATAGCCAATGATTAGGCTAAATCAGTACTTACAAAAGGAGTAATGTTTTATGTACCTTTTATTTTCATGTGTATATGTTGTATATAAGTATTCTGGTCTGTGAACCCCCCTGTCGCGCTGTGGTACGTGCCGCTCAGGAACCTGTCTCTCTGTCTGCCATTTGGAGCTGAAAGAGACAGGTATGGTTATGGAGTGTTCCACTCCTAAGTGTCATTGTTACGTTTAATGCATGCTACTGTGACAGCTTTCTGAAAGAGCAATATAAGATGGCTGTAACGTGTAAAGCGCGGAGTTTGAAGAGTTATTTCAGAAGTTAGGGCTGCAGTGTTTTCCCTTTGAAGTGCGCCGATTCGCGCCGCCGCAACCCGCGGTATTATGGGAAATGTAGTTTTCTTGTGGGATTTGTACAGAACGAATGTGAAGTGCATTGTTTCTTTTAAAATGTTGTTTGTGAACCCACATTAAGTCATTGTGTATACTCTGTGATGGGTTAGACATGTAAGGCAGGGAATATTTATGTTTATTTTGTCCTTTGGTTTACATAATTATTTCATGCATCCTTGACAGCAGTCTAAGGAGATGTGAATTGATGCAGTCCCTGTTACATGTTTCATCATTGCAGGTATGATTGTCAAATTAATCACTATACGATCATTGCAATTGACTGGTTTTGTTTATAATGTATGAAGCCCAGGTATAACCTAAGGCTATAGTAGTGCCATAATATGAATGATGTTTTACCTAAAGTGTATAGATGCTAATTAAATAACTTGATAAAGCTATAGGATATAGTTGGACAATCACATCTGTACAAAGTTTCAGTTCTAAATTAAAATAATAAAATAGGTAGTGTGTAGTCACTCTAACATGCTCGTTATGTGAAAAGATCAGTAGTTGGTGGTAGTGTCCATCACTCACAAATAGTGCCTCCCTATTGGTTGAGAGGCGGGATCTAAAAATACACATGAGAGAGCGCTCGAGACAGAGTAGTGAGAGAGAAAAAAAAGAGACTGACGGAGTTGAATTACAGTAAGAAAGAGAGGGAAATTTATAAGAATATACTACAGCAGTATTAAGAAGGTGAAACCATTTTAAGGGTTGAACCTAACCTTTGGAGATACCTAGCTGGCTCAGCATTGTGGACGGAGACAGTGCTAGCGGATTTAGCGGAGGTGTGTCGCCATCGTCTGGCAAGCTAACGTGCTGCTCAGATAGCAACCGAGCAACCCGGACGATCCTTGGAGGCAGCCTACGAGGGAGCTACGCAACGGAATAGCACAGCTAGCTACCAGGAACGCTAGGGGTTCCATTCAGCCTTGTTGGACGACCAGTTAGCTATGTCTGGATGCTAGCGGACCTACTGAATGCAGTTTTATCGTGGTGGTCGTGAGTAGCCCTCATTGGTCGCAAAAGAGTCCAGTTAACAGGCCTGCAACGGGGGGGTTGAACTGATCGGTTTTGTTTGTTGTTTTCCAAAAGGGCTTTTGTATTTTCTTTTATACCAGTATGATGTTCTTGTTTGTAACAGATGATTGTTATTCCATGTGAACACAAAGTTATGTCATAGTAGGGAGATTTTCTGTGACAGTTATTATTCTGGGTGGTTTATTATTAGTTACCATAGTGATAAGTCAGTTTTAAATGTGAGATGCTGTTGGTTATACAGGGCCTAACTATAGTTTAAAAAGCCTAAAATATAACTAAATCTATTTTCTGGTAGCGACTCATCTTTATTTCAACTACACTATTTCCTTGGTTAAATAAATTCTATGTAAATGATTGACAATGTGTTATTGACTCCACTCATTTCTATTAGTAGGTATTATTCAGGTGGTATAAATTGAACTCAGGTAAAAGCCGAGTCTTAACAGGGAATTGACAAAAGGGCTACATGTATATATGTTTTGTTATACTCTGTCTGCATTTGGAGCTGAAAGAGACAGCAGTCTAGGAGATGTGAATTGATGCAGTCCCTGTTACATGTTTCATCATTGCAGCTGAAAGAGCCAGTAAAAAGATTTCCAAAGAGAGCTGTGGTGTCGGGGTGATTTTGTGGTGTGTCGCAGACTCGCTACATATTTGGTGCCATGACCCGGATCAAGAGATCAGCTGCTGCAGATCGCCGGGAAGCTTCTCTACATTTTCTCGACATCACAGGTGCACAGAACCTGGAAAAACAGACCCTGCACAGTATGTCCTTTTCGAACAGTGATGACCCTGAAGGGGCTGCAGGTGTATCTCCTTCACGATATGTCAGTGTGCCAGAGTCAGATGATCTTATGTCAAATAATGGTATTGACTCTGTGAATGTAACTCCTGTTCGCAATGAGGGTAATACATTGAGTGCACAGAGGGGAATCTACGGGATGGGACGGGGAGCTCAGTTGGCTAATTTGATAGAACCGAGTGTCAGGGCCTCCCCTGTTCAATCCGCAATAGGTGGCCATAGTTGGTTGGGTCAGAACCCCACAGGTGGTCTACCACTAAATCAGTTTGAAGGTGTTGCAGACTTGATCAAACAGCTAAGCAGTGAGATAGGGAGTCAGATCTCAGCTAAGTTGTCACAAGCAGGCCAGGCTAGTGCTAATGAAAATGTAAACACTCCCCCAAACACAGCCCAAAACCTTGATTGGTCAAAGATGAACCTAATCCTCAAATCTGACATTAAAGAGCCATCTCACTTCAGAGGTGACGGCTCAGATCGATGCACTGTTAGTGAGTGGCAAGAAATTATGCAAACATACCTGGCAAGGAAGGGCTGTAGTTTGTCCGAGCAAGGCAATGAAGTTATGGACAGATTAATGGGGCGAGCAAGAGATGTCGTCAAGATTTGCATCCGTAACAACCGGTTCGTAAGCATTAGCAGAGATCCTGATGTTATCTTCACTATTCTCAGAGAGCACTTTGGAGATGCAATCTCGTCAACTACCCCGCTACAGGACTTCTACGAAACTATACCAAAGCGTTCAGAGAGTGGTTTAGATTACTGGATCAGACTCAATAAGGCTATTGATCTTGCTGATGAGTGCCTACGAAGACAGGGAAAGAAAGTGGAGGATCCGGGTCATGAAGTAACCATGATGTTTGTTAAACATTGCCCTGATCCCAGCCTGTACACAGCCCTCAGAAGTAGACCTCTTGAGAAATGGACTGTTGGAGAGGTTCAGGAACTGGTTGACAGCCACCACAGAGATAGGCAATCAGCCAGGGCATGTCAGACGCGAAACACAGTCAGAGTTAATGAGGATGTGACCCCCAATGCTTGGTGCATGGCACAGCAGCCAGTTAGTGGTAATCAGTCTACTAACCTTGAGCCAGCCTCTTTGAGTAAAATGATCTCCCTTATGGAAAAGATTCTTGCTAAGCAAGAGCAGAGTCAAAGCCAAGCCTGGGGTAGAGCACAGGTGGGTGAGGCCACCACAAACTTAAGCTCATGTAGAGTCTGTAGAGCCCCAGATCATTCAACCAAGGCCCACTGCTTTAGAGAAGGCCTATGCTTTAAGTGTTATAAAACAGCACACAGAGGATTTGAATGCTCAGAAAAGAGACAAGCGAACAAAACAAATGTAGCCATGCCCCATGTGCCAGACCCAGCTTTAAACTAAAGGGCCTTCGCCAAAAGGGGGATGGTGTGGGCACAGAATATGACACAACCCCAAAGAACCCTGCAGATTTTGATACTGAAAATGAAACCTATTCAAAGCAGCAAGTGATCCACAGAAAAAGAACCACACCACTAGTGGTGAAACCAGATGGCCTGGCACAGGGGATTGGTTACCGGAAAATAGATGACGAAGACGATCTTTTCTATGCCACAGCACTAGTTGAAGGGAAAGTAGAACTCTCCGCTCTTGTAGATAGCGGGTCCACAACCTGCACACTGAGTGAGTCTGCTGAACGCAGCCTCCGGAGTGGCAACATTATCGATGGAGAATCAAGTCATCCAACAGAAAAAATTCTGATAGGTTGTGGGGGTAATGAGGCCAAACCTAAATGTACTTATGAGTTGAACATAGATCTACTTGGTTGCAAAATGGCTGTCTCCTTCCTAGTTGTTCCAGGACAAATAGATGATATGATAGTAGGATCAAATGTGATGAGACACGTAATGAGACAGGCAAAGAATAGTGACTGGTTTTGGGATAATGTTTCACGGCCAGCCAGAGAAGATTCTCGAGAACCCCTACTTGACCTGCTGTCAAATGTTGATCGCTGGCATGGCGAAAGGATACCAAAAAGGGTGGGAGCTGTTGTGCTGAAGCAGTTTGTGACCTTGGAGCCGCGACATGAACATTTACTTTGGGGAAAGCTAAAGGAGAAAGTGCCAGTGTCTGTTGGAAGCACTGTAATGGTCGAACCTAGTGACTCTCGGTCTGCGCCAAGAAACGTGTTAGTAGCACGCACTGTCTGTCCTTTGCGGGGGGATAAGTGGATTCCCATGAAGGTGATTAACCCCCTTGATCGTCCCATAGTCCTCCGCCGTAACACCAAGCTCGCTCAGTTTCACCCGTGTCTAGCCCTTGAAGAATTACAACTCAACTGGCAAGGCAAAGGCAGTTTTGCAGAATGTTACCCAGGTAGAGTCATCAGACCCCGAGTCCTCTGAGAGAGTAAAACAGATTACATGTCAAAACTGCAGGAACTAGGTTTAACAGAGATAGATGTAAAGTCTTGTGAAGTGTCTGACTTCTGGAAATCAAAACTCGGTAATCTGGTTTCTCAGTATGAAGGAATCTTCTCCCGTGACAAACTTGATTGTGGAGAGGCCAAGCAAGTTGTCCATAGGATTCGACTGAAGGATGAGCTGCCCTTCCGATTGCCATGTAGGCGGATCCCACCATCTGACTACCAGAAACTGAAGGAGACCTTGGATGCAATGGAGGAGAAGGGCATTATTCGGAAATCCTACAGTGAATGGGCCTCTCCACTTGTGATTGTTTGGAAACCATCAGGAGAACTCCGGATATGTACTGATTTCAGATGGTTAAACCAGAGAACAGAGAAGGACGCATACCCATTGCCACACCAGGGTGATGCCCTTGCAGCATTGGGTGGGAACTGCTTCTTCAGTACTACGGATTTGACGTCAGGATTCTACAACATCCCAATACATGAAGATGACCTCAAATATACGGCATGCTCAACCCCTGTCGGGTTGTTTGAATACAACCGAATGGCTCAGGGGCTATGTAACAGCCCAGCGACATTTGCCAGAATGATGACATCAATCTTTGGAGATCAGAATTATCTCTCCCTTCTCTGTTACTTGGACGACCTCCTTGTGTTTGGAAAAAGTGAACAGGAGGCACTGGATCGTCTGGAGATGGTATTCTCTCGCCTCAGGGAACATAACCTGAAGTTGGCACAGAAAAAGTGCTATTTCCTTAGAGAGTCAGTCAAGTTTTTAGGTCACATTGTAACTGCAGAGGGCATTGCAACTGACCCATCCAAAGTTTCCGCC